>NC_045141.1:5724172-5838857 GCF_008831285.2 Nymphaea colorata | reverse complement strand
ACATGTCCAAAAACCAGCAATGAAATTTGCTGCTCCCATTGAACTCCCAATTAGCAAATATCAAAAAAAGAGACTTGCTCAATTAGACCTCTTAGACGAGAAAAGACTACAAGCGGCAGAGCATGCCGAAGTCTATCGTAAGAGAGTCGCCCGACATTATGCCAAATCAGTCATTGAAAGAAAATTTCAGGTAAATGATCTTGTTTTAAGATCCATAGTTCCATTCAGGAGTAGACCCAAAGGAAAATGGGCGCCGAACTGGGAAGGACCATATGTTGTCAAAGAGGTTCTACCTCACAATTCTTATCGACTGATTGATGCCGATGGGGTTGAAATCCCCGATCCAATTAATGCTTTGCATCTCAAAAATTCTATACTTGAATTTGCAATTCAAAAAAAAAAAAAATTCAAAATAGTTGTGCTTTGATAAGCACGTTTGTAACAATTTTCAAACCAACTAAGGGGCATGGTATCCCTTAGGGAAAAGTTTCAAAAATGCATCAAAATTTTCAAACTCAACCCATGTCTTGAGGACAATTGCAAGGGCATCGTCTTGAAATAGGCAAGAAATTTCACAAACATTGAGGGACTAATGTATAGTAATTAATGTTGGTCCCGACAATCGGCATTTGTAAAGGTCTAGCATGAGATGCCATAAGAAAAAGTCTTGTCACCTAAAAGACCTTGGCAAGATGCTAGAAAAAGCTATCAAGCGAAATGAGTTGAGCAATGAGCTCGGGGTGAGTGTAGTTGTTCCTCTGGTTCAAAGCTCAGCAGGCTCGGGTGGGCATATGACCTATGCTTACGCCGTGAAGCTAAAAAGCAATCCATGAACATTTTGCTTATATTAAGTCTCCTAAAGCCTTCTGAATTCGAGCAAGTAAGCCTGGGGAGTGTTTTACATTTGGTACCCTGAGGCCAACTGGTCTAGGAGTTACCGGCCCAAAGCTTGTTACAAGGGTTCAGAAGAAAGCCCGATAGACTTGATATTACACAAAGCAAACTACACAAAACCGCCAAAGCGGTGGAACTCCGTAGTAGCTTTTGGGGTGGTGAGGAATTTCTCCCAAGAGTGAAGGGTGGCTCAAAAAGAAAATCAAAATTCAAAAGCAAAAGCGAGTATGTGAAAAACTAAGTAAAAGAAGAGAAAAAGCACTTGCCAATGGTTTAGAAGGCATCGAGGGCAAATTTCTCAAAGCATCAAATGCAAAAACTTTCACAATTACAAAATTTTTCAACCAACATTAATTCCTCTACAAAGTCTCCAATGAGATGGAGAAAAATCTTCTTATTTCAGGTCTATGCCTAGCATTTCCCCTCGAGCGAGGATGGTTCAACATCATTTGAAAAATGAATTTTCCAGACGATTTGCAAAAATTTGGTGCGTCAATCTTTGCTATTAAGCAAATTATTCAATTTGCTTAACAACAAAGAGGGGCATCTGTTAACACCCCAAATTTTTCCACATCAAAATTGAAGCAATGTGAAAATTTCACAAAAGAATTGTGAAAATTTGCAATTTCAAAGCCAATTTCGAATCTAAAGAACAATTAGATTCAAATCGTGAATTTAACCCGATACACGAATCCCAATGTAGGATTACGAGTCCAAATTCAATTGCAAATGTCATTTGAAATCCAAATCCAATTGCAAAATGTAAATTTTGACTTAGATCCAAGAATTGGATCTAATTCAGTCTAAAATGCTACGTGGGACCCCGTGTGGTCAAGATCCCCCCCGGGGGCCATGCCCCCTTCATGTCAAAAAAAATAATAAATAAATATTTTCTCTCAAATTAATTGAAGAAAAGTCATTTTCAAGAAGAAATAAAGGAGAAACCTAGGAAAAGAGAGACATTTATGTCTCTCTCTCTTCTTTAACCAGGTCCTCCTTAAAGAAAAAAATCATTTTCAAGGAAGCAATTACTAGACTGGTCAAACTCACCTAACCTACTTAATCCAAGTAGGTTTGACCCGGGTGCACTCAAATGTGGTGCCAATTCCAGCTAGGTTCGGTCACCATGGGCTCAACACAGTCAAAACGTAAGTCTGTCTCATGATCCAATTAATGGACGAAAATAGACTTTGACTGAACCAAACACACTTTGACTAAACTCAGTCAAAGTACAATTTAGCTCAATTAAGAGCTTTCTTGACCCAAATTTATCAAATTACCTCAAATAAAGTCAAACTACTTGCAAATGAGCTTTGACTTTGGTCAATTGGTCGAAATTGATCAATTTGGACAATTTTGCCCTTCTGCGGTCAACTTAAGATTAAAAAGCCTAAAATGGTTTATGAAAGGCAAATAAACATTTGAATTTGTCAAATGCATGAATCAAATACCAAATTTAAATTGAATTTCTCAAGTGAAAGTTTGATTCAGTTGAAATCCATTTTCAATCAAGTTTTGGACGAAAATACCCTTTTCGAACCAAATTTGATAAAATTTTTAAATTTTATTAAAATTTAAATTTAATTATCATAATTCAATGGCATTTGGAGCTTAGTAACTAGGTTTTAACCTTATAAGCTCGATTTCAAACAAAAAATAAATAAATAATACAAAATAAGGGCAAAACCCTGTGCAAGGGCATTTTCATCCAAAAGTTTGGTCAAAATGGTCACCTAGGTCTGAACCCAAGTTGACCAAACCTAGCCCAGCCCACCTAGCTCGTGGAAATGGGCTGAGAAATGGTCAATTAGAGCCTTTAAAGTCTATTTAACTCATTTTACAAGTCCCCAAGGTCTTAAGCAAGTTCCCAAGGTGAGTTAAGAAGGTGGTTGAACCCACCTCCTCCTCTATATAAACCTCCCCTTGGCCACCAAGGGGGAGGACGAAATTTTGGAGCATTCTATCAAATTGCTGCAGCCAAGGAGCTAGGAGGGAGAAGCCAAGGAAGAGAGAAGAGGTTCGTCCAAGCCCCCTTCCCCTTTTTCTCCCATTCTCTTCTTCACTTTCTTCTATTCTCCCCATTGATTTTGCTAAGTTAGGGTGCTTAAGTGAACCCTTACTTAGGATTTTCGTGGTGAGAAGCCCTCTTTACCACTCCAAATTCCAGCAAGCAAGCTATTTCTTATTCTAGCTTTGCTAAGCTTGAATCCACGGTTGGATTCTTGCTTAGGATTGCTTGGGTTAGAAAACAAGTGAAGACGAAGGACAAACATCAAGACCGACCGCAAGGTAGGTGATCTTGACTCACTTCTCTTCTACTTTAGCTTATTGTTGATTTATTTTAATTTCAGCAATTCGTGGGAGGGTTTATTTTCATTTGCTTACGGCTGGGAATGATGTCCAGCTAAGGGAAACCTACGCTTCAATGTACATGTTAATGCATAATGCATGCATATGTCGGTTTTTCTTAAATATGAACCCAAGTATCAAATTTTGAAATGGGCCCCAAGGCCACGTCCCTTTCAAAGGAACCAACTTAATACCATTTTGAACTCCCTACCATGAGAGAATCCCACGGTGAGAGAGTGATTTTGCTACATCACGTATGATGAAAATGCCTATAAGGGATGGATACGTTTTTATGAATGTGATCCACCCTTGCATGGTGAAATGATGGACAAATAAGCTTGAGTATTGTTTTATTTTCTTTCTTATTCACAGTCATTTTGATTCATGTCTTTCAATTTAATTAATCAAGGGTAGTAGGGAAGATTTGAAACAAGTTCTCAATCTTCCTACATAAAAGAACCCAGCCATGAATCATCATGATTCATGAGTCATGCGGTCCCTTGATAAAATTTCATTTTAAAAAGTAAGATACGTATATGTATACATTGTTATATATGTACATATATGTATCCGATTTCTTGTCAAAAATTACATTCCTCCCTTAAAATCAGGTTGGAACATGTTTCCAAACCGGTCTTTAAGGAAATGGGCCATTTTTTTTTATTTTTCTAGTGCAAGATTATAAATTATTTTCATTTCATTTTTACTTAATTTCGGCAAACCCATACGTAAGATGTATGTATGTTGTTGAAATCAGACCATGTTTCATAGGAATTAGTTTAAAAATATCAAAATTTACATATTTGAAATACCAACCATCCTAGAATCATCCAAAGGAGTTGATGATTTCATTACTACGAAATCTGGAATTTGAATAGATTTGAAAAACTCATTGTTTCTATCTAAGAAACAAGTCCTTATTGGAATCAATGTCCACAATTTTTAGCTATTTACATCAACACAAGGTCAGATTTTTAGCTATTTTGAGACAAAAGTGCACATTCTCAAGAAATTAAGTGATTCAAATTTAAGTTGCAAAAAGTGACCAAGTCATATTGCAATGAGAATTTGTAAACTTCACTTAACTTCAAAAGAAAACACAAGCAATGCATTCATAATCTTTTGGCCAAAGTGCATTTGAAAAACAACATGTTTTCTAATAATTTGGAACGTATGTTCTTTCAAAAGAATGAATTCTACAAATCACATGATTTGACAAAAGAAGAGTTCAAAATCAATTTTTATCATAAGATGATCATCATCATCTAGAGTTCACAACAAAGAACTCAATTCCAAATCTTCAAAAATCCTCAAGAATTATGTGTTTCAAATAACACCAAAACAAAGGTTTTTAAACCAACTTGAAAACCCCCAATATTCAAATTCATTTATTCAAAAAAATGAATTTCGGTTCTTGAATCCAAAACCTCAATGCATAAGCATATAGGACTTACATCAATAACTCGTACATGATCCAAATGATCCTTAGTGCTTGGTCTAATTACCCCTGTTAAAGGCGGCAGGAACGGTTGGACCTCGTACCGACGAGCGGATCCCTTTCTCTTGAAAATTTTCTCAAAACCCCAATTTTAAAAGAATTTTACTGACTCGCATTTCGACTTTCTTGAAAAAGGAGTGGGGTGCGAACAGGAGTCCAACCACAAGATCTAGCACTTCTTCTGAGAGTGATCCAGTGATCCACCCTCTAAGAAGTCGGTCTGTTTTTTTCTAGGCAAAGAATTCTGCATTTGGGACAGAACCCGCCTCACCATTTTCAACAATTTCAATGGTAGAAGTCAGTTTGGAGATTTGTCCATCAATAAAACCCATCATCTCTTGGCCTTCAATCAGCCCAAGCATTTTGGTTTTCCAAAGCAAGTAATTCTTGTGAAAGAGTTTGATAGAGATAAAATTTGCAACATTAACCGTTGAAGGATATGGATACTTAGCTGCCATGAAGGATGAAGAGGATGCACCGGAAGCCATGGAGAAATCCTTAATCCTCACGGAACTTTGCTCTGATACCATGAAAGGAAAAATGCAAGACTCAAATTTTAAGTTGTTTGGATTAACTAGAATCCTACGTCCTCTATCCCTCACACCAAGAAAAATGATGGATATGAGGTTCCCTTGATGAGAAAATTTATACATGTTTCTTGGAGGGATTGTTACAGATTTGTTTAAAATTCAAACAATCCTTCCTTAAATTTCTAGTTTCTATAATCATTTCTTTCTCCTTTGATGAGGATATGTTGCCACTTTTCTTGCCTAGATTCCCTGCCTCGTGAGGTGTTCTTCCTTGATTTATCACTCCAAATCTAACGGGTATGGTTGCCTTTTTGTTTGATTTGTCATGATCTTCATGATCTTCATGATTTTCATCATTCATTGAGCTCGCATGATCTTCACGATTTCCTTCATCCGGTGAGCAGCTGTAACGGTCTGCAGCTTGTGCATTTACACAACAGCCATGGTCATTTAAGTGAATGGAATAGGTTGGTCATCATCACTGGGTAAAGCAAAAATCTGCTTTGTTTGTTCTATGCAACAGCCACGGCATTAATTGTGACTATTAAAAATGATTGATACCCCTAACAGCCATGGTGTTTACCTTGCCTGAACCCCAGTAGGCAGGAATGCTATAACCACAGGTCCCTGAAGGGCAGTGCATGCACCCTCCCTGAAGTCAAAAGGGTGTACCAACTACATCCATTTCAGATCTGCATCTTTCTGTTTAGTTGCAGTTCCTTTCTCTTCTTGAGATAAATCTTTTATCTTTTCATGTATTTGCAGTAAGAAAGATACCCAAGTTAAAAAAGAGAAAATGTAGGTGGGAAGATTTACTTTGGGTGAAAAAGGTGCTTATTTACTTTGTTCATAATTGTAAAAGACTTTTTAATGTTCCCACCTGAGGTATGCACACAAACTGAGTGACCACTTTTTCCAATTTTGTAGGTAGAATTGGGCATGTGGCACATGGGAAATTAACTGTTGTTAAGCTGATATCTGGTGTGCAGTGATATGAGTCCTTCAGAGCTAAACATTTGTGTGTCCACTTATTCCGGATGACCAAATTTGAATATCAATCAAGAATTGTATGTTGTACCTTTAATTAGGTCTACTACTCTTGGTCAAGAAAGTGATTGCTAATGGATGGACAGCCATTTGACCCCAATGCTAGTTACTATTTCTCATATTTTATATATTTATATGTGTGTAATAAAGTGGCACAACATGTATAAGTTGAGAACAGAATCGGAATGTGGTTCAATCACATGAACGGATTCAACCAACTAACAGTAATGAGTAATAACGTTTGTTACTCCTAAAGAAACGTTTGCTCTTGACTCCCAAGCAAGAGAGTGCTTTCTGCTTCAAAAAAGTTGTGGTACCAACTAACTGAACGTAGGAATGAAGATGATGCACAACAGTATATTCCAAACGTCAACAACTTCAAAATTAGTGCGGGGAATGATGTTAAGGACTTGTTTTCAGCTAGAAATAGAAAGTGAAATTCTACCATCTATTATTGTCTTGGTTTTTAAACCTTCTTGTGCCATTAATGTTGAATATAGAATAAGTTTAAGATACATAGAGTGGGGAAAAAGTTGAGGGGTGTCATGTCAACATGAAAAGTGCTTGGCAAAAAGTAACATGGCAGCCATGTGCAAAAGCATGGTGCAGGGTCCTTGTTATCCAGCCAGAACTTCTTGGTGGTTAGGGTCTCTGAGACAATATTTCTTTGATGAAGGAATCTCATTCCTAATGGGTGGAATCCTTTTTGGTCACTCAACTGTTTCCTTTTTTTCTCTCGCTCTGTCTCTCTCTCTTTTTCAATCTCTCTTTTTCTCTCACACACACATACACAGATGCATGCATGCATGCATTGACACATACGGAGTAAAGTAGAAGAAAATGAATTAGGAAATGTCAGATGGAATTTTGAAGTTTGAAGAAATAGATATAAAGTACTGTGTTTGCTGCTTCACGCCATGCATTTGTTGTTAAGCTAAGCAAACTTGCTCCATAAATTGCACAGACAGGCAAAAGATGGAAATTAGGCAATGTTCCAGCAATAAAAGGAAGCTATGTAACCAAATCAGTTGAAGTCACCATATGGAATGAACACACACACACACACACACACACACACACACACACACACACACACACACACACAGAGAGAGAGAGAGAGAGAGAGAGAGAGAGAGAGAAGGGTCAAAGGGGCTTCTTCTTCAATGAATGAGCAGTGCACTCTTTTAGTGCTTAAAGCCAGCATCCAATTAAGCAGTCCAGTGTCATTGTTATGCACCTTGCAGCCATTCTTCTGGGTCTATTGTAAATAAAATTATTCTCTTATCACTGTCTTTTTGACTGCTGGATGCTTTGGATTAAATTCATTTCATAACTGTCTTCTTTTTTTTTTTTTGCTTTAGTTTGTATGAATACCCTTTGTCTATCGTAAAGAAAATGATGTTCTGGTCACTTTGTCTCTTTACTGGTGGATATTATGGATTAAATTCATATCACAACTACCTTTTTTTTGCTTTAT
Organism: Nymphaea colorata; assembly: GCF_008831285.2. Lineage (NCBI taxonomy): Eukaryota > Viridiplantae > Streptophyta > Magnoliopsida > Nymphaeales > Nymphaeaceae > Nymphaea > Nymphaea colorata. The sequence continues at coordinate 5,831,062 of NC_045141.1, read as the reverse complement.
TTTATACGAATACCCTTGGTCTATCCTCATGAAAATGACGCTCTTGTCACCATGTTTTCTTTACTGATTGATGGTTTGGATTAAATTCATTTCACAACTGTATTTTTTGCTTTAGTTAATATGAATACCCTGAGGAGGCTGAAGCCCCTTCCTTTTTTCCTCTAATCTGGTTCTGGGTGGAGAGCAGAGTACATGTCAACTAAAGTGTCATGCATCCATCTTTTTCAGTCCCTAGCTGTAGCACCCATAATAAATGAACTAACAGTGAACTTTTGTTGTCTTGTCAGTCCGGGCAACTATGCTACACCGCTTGGGGCTTTCTCTATATGTGGGGACAGAATGAATTGAAAATGGTCAATTTTGTATAGGATTATTACAAACAGACTTCAAATGGGATTTAGCTACTATACCTTGAGGAATCAAATTTAAATTTGACTAATGAGGTTCCATTGGAAGAAGAAAAAGAAGAAATATTCTAGCTATAAACTACATATTAGATGAATAAGAGACCATAAGGACTCACCGATCTCTCAAGAATTTGATTTACATTTTCATATAATACCCATCATGTACATTATATTCTCACCATGGCCATAATTTCTCCTATAACACTATGACATATTTTTGAAATTATTGGTATTTTTATGTTTGAACCAAAATTTGTAATTTCATAAAAAAAATGAATCACTGTCTAAAAAAGGAGGGACCACTATCAATTTGTTCTTGATTCCTTGATTGGGATTTCAAGAGGAAAATAAAATACGAGGGATCTAAAGATGGTAGGCTAAGCTACACACAAGTGGACAAAAATGAAAAGAAAAAAATTGAATTTGTCAACATCCGTATGAACCACAATATGTAATTGACACCATTTTCACTGGTTGGAACTCCATTTATTAATTGTTTTGTCTTCAACTTAATACCATTCGTATTCTATTAGCTTGTATACCCCTGCATGAGTGCACTTAGCCTATAATGTTTATTTTTCTTAATTGCCGATACTTGTACTTTTTTTGTAGAAGAAAACACTAAATTTGATCAAGATAAACTTCTGTCGTGTACATATGAATCGTTCTTAATAAATGGTGGGGAGCCTACCTCCCAGCATCCTTCATTGGATCAAGATAAACTTCTGGGAGTGAAAGTCTGACCTTTTATGCACCTATCAGAAAGCATCCAAAGCTGAAGCTTTTCTCTCTTCTTTTGCTCCAATTTCTACAACTGCTTTCATTATATGTTGGCAAGCAGATTGCAGATGTGGTCAAGATCTACTGTTTTTTTAATATCTATAGATCTATATATATATATATATATATATAGAGAGAGAGAGAGAGTATATATATATATATAGGGGGAGAGAGAGAGAGAGAGAGAGCCACAGAGGTACTTAATGAACTGTACATTTCACCACTTTCTGAAAACGAGAGTTTGATTGGAAGAACGATTTTTTTCTTTTGGGGATATTGTTGGATTTGCTTCTTGTGTCACTTGTTTTAGACCCTCAACTGAAGCCTTCTATGCATGAAATCAAGAACGCCCACTTGAAAGGAAATAGCTGAAAAGACTAGTAACAACTGCTAGCCCAGGCTATGTAATTGGTCTGAGCCAACCTTGCATGGTTAGTTCCACTTGATCATGCTCTGTTGCTATTGTTAGAATGACCTTTCACATCCCGTTCTGAGCTCATTGTTCTGTCAAACAGAGCATGTTGAATGACAACAGCAGAACAGCATTAGTATGAGCCCCAGACATCCTGATCATAAGTCTAAATATGAAACACTTTGTAATGGTCATCATGGGGACATCATCAACTTTGTCTCTTCACAATAGACCAGCCTTGAGTTTGGCAAGGTTGATGGCATTCCCTCGCGGCACGAACAAGTTGTACTTCTAGTCAATGGTCAGGTCACGAAACTTGGATGGGCTAAACAAAATTTTGGATTTTGAAAAAAAAAATCATGCATCCAAACTTTTTAGATAATACAATTATAAATCCCACAAACATGAGAAAGAGGAAGTGTAGATGATGTAGAAGTTTGGGGTTCAGGAATTTTTATGGATTTATTTAGCACCAATCATGGACCTTGCCAGCCTGTAGAGCACTTCCTTTGTCTTCCTTCTCCTTCCATTTTCAGATTTAAGCAGTGGTGGACCCAAATTTGTTTGGCCTTCCTTCGCCTTCCTCTCCTTCCATTTTCAGATTTCTAGTTGTCTTCCTCTGCTAGCTCTTTCTTCTACCAAGAAAAAAAAGAACAGAGGAGATGACAACAGTAATCGACACCCTTGTGCAAACACCTATTTCTATTCTGTTGGGGCTGTAGCCAGCTAGCTGTAAGAAAAGGTGGATCTCATCTTGAATGCCGAAGATGATCTCGAGGTGCTCTAGGAGAAGTTCAGATGCTTTCAGAAGGCCCTCAAAGTCACAGTTCACAAGCCCTTTTTCAGCAATGGGGACAACAGAGATCTGGAGGGACAGCTGAAGGATGTTTTCAATGATGCCCAGGACATCATGGAACGATACCAAACCACAATTGCACTTTGCAAAAGGGACAAGGTAAGGAAGCCCTGGACCACTCTGTGCTCTTGCTTTAAGGAACATGTATCTGCATCTTACCAACTTGGGAATGAAATTAAAAAGATCAACCAATGGCTTAATGAAATGGAACAACATAAGAAAATGGTGGATTTGCACAACACAACACCAAAAGTTAAGAGTGAGGTTCCTATTGGTGGTGAACATGACAATTCTGGAGAGATAACCCATCTCATAGGTACTGCACAACCACCCACGGGTAGGGCAGATGATAAAGAGAAAGTAAAAGAACTCTCGTTTGATGGCTTCAAAGAGAGTAGTGCGCTCGGAAAAGATGGTGTTTCTATTGTATCCATTGTAGGTCAAGGTGGCATTGGGAAAACAACTCTTGCAAAAATGGTTTTTAATGAAGTCAAAGAACAGTTTGCGAACCGCAGGTGGTGGGTTTGTGTTTCAAAGAAGCCAAATCGTATGGGTTTGATGAAAAAGATATGCAAGGAATCGGTCAGAGAACTTAAGGGTACCACTTCCTTGAGTGATTTGTGCACACGATTACGGAGGGTGGTGTGGAGACTTAGCAGCTATCCTGTTGGGAGGTGCCAAGGAAAGCAAGATTTTGATCACCAATAGGAAGGTAGAAGTCTCCCAAGCGATTGGTGCTAAAATTCATAAATTGCCACAAATGTCTTTCGATGAAAGTTGGAGCTTGTTTCTTTGTGTGGCAAAGAAACAAGAACGTGAATTAGAGAGTCACCATTTGAAACGTATTGGGGAGAAAATAGTGGTGAAATGTGGTGGGTTGCCACTTGTTCTTCAAACAGTAGGATCCTTAATAGGTACAAAAATGATGACGAAAGGTGACTGGGAAACCAATGAGAAGACTGAGATCTGGGAATGGAAGATGCCTACCTCAACATCATCATCCTCTGAAATATGTGGTAGCATTCTTCCTGGTCTCATGCTGAGCTACGATGACTTGGCACATTATCTGAGAGTTGTTTTGTATATTGCTTCATTTATCCAAAGGATCATGAGATAAAAATGGATAGATTGGTCATGCAATGGATGGCACATGGATTGATTGACCAAAAGAAAGCCATTGATGTGGAAGTGACTGCTAACCAATGGATTAGTGACTTGATAAATCGGTTCATGATTGAAGAAACTGAATATAAGGATCTCAAATTACATGACATTTTGCATGACCTTGTCTTATATATAGGTGGAAAGGAATATAGTCATGCCTCTGCTACTGAGCGCACCCACCATCTGTCATTACTTGGTGTACACGATGTAGAGGCACACAAGCATATTACCTTGGACAGCAAATAAGGTGTGCACATTGTTGGCTGATTCCAATTCTTACTTGCAGGTCTATATTGAACGCTTGACCAATTTCAAGTGGAAACAATGAAAAAATAGAGTATAAATAGAAACATACCCAAATTGTCTCTATTATCCATGCAAAATCAGTCATTGTTGACGTTTGCTCAGAAGGTTTGTCGAAACACCACCCATCGTGTCACACTACTATCTATAGAGTCATTCGACAAGAGCTTTTCGAACATTACATCTTTATCATCCTCCCTGCCTGTGGGTGGGTGTACACCCATGTGATTGGTCATCACTCGGTTGTCATGTTCACCACGAACAGGACCCTCAACACCAATATCTCTTCCAAACATATCCGCCATCATCTTATTGTTTTCTTTTATTTTATCAAGCTTTTGGTTGATAGGTTTAATGTCATTTGCAAGTTTGTTGGAAGCAAATACAAGTTCCTTAAAGCAAGAGCACAGAGTATTCCAGGGCTTCCTTACCTTGTTCCATGAAGTTATAGATACTTGTCCCTTTTGCAAAGTGAAATTGTGGTTTGGTATCCTTCGATGATGTCCTGGGCATCATAGAAAACATCCTTTGGCTCTCCCTCTAAATCTCTGTTGCACTCATTGCTGAAAAAGGGCTTGTGATCTGTGACTTTGAGGGCCTTCTCAAAGTATTACAGCTTCTGCTGGAGCACCTCTAGATTGTCTTTGGCTTTCAAGATGAGGTCCACCTTTTCTTTCAACAAGCTGGTCTCATCCCCCAACAGAATAGAAATGGATGTTTGCACAAGGGTGTCAATTACTGTTGTCATCTCCGCTGTTTTTTTCTTGGTAGAAGAAAGTGCTAGCAGAGGAAGAGAACTATAAATCTGAAAATGGAAGGAGAGGAAGACAAAGGAAGGCCAAACAAATTTAGGCCCACCACTGCTTAAATCTGAAAATGGAAGGAGAAGGAAGATGATGGAAGTGCTCTATAGGCTGGCAAGGTCCATGATTGGTGCTAAATAAATTTAGAAAAATTCCAGAACCACAGACTTATACATCACCTACGCCCAGTCATGTTTGGTGATCTGACCATTGACTAGAAGTACAACTTGTTCATGAATGGTATTAAACTAAAGACAAAAAAAATTCCTAAGTCGAGTCCTAACTAGTGAAAATGGTGCGAGATATATGTTGCCCATTGTGGCACGTATATCTATTCCTAACCGTGAATATTGTATTTGAAGTTTTTGACAAAGTCAACTTTTATCTTTTCATTTTGTCATTCCATTGACCACTTGTGTGTGCCTGAGCCTACCATCTTTATATGCCTCTTTTCTTTTCCTCTTAAAATCCCAACCGAGGAATCAATGACAAATCGATAGTGGCCCCTCCCTTTTTTCCATGACAGTCATTCATTTTTTTAAGAAATTATTTGTCTTAAATATTTAATGTTGTCTCAGTATTAATTATTTTTTTCACTTTAAAACATTAAAAAAGTCAAACACCAATAATTTAGAAAATATGTCATAGTTTTATAGGAAAATTATCGCTGTGGTGAGAATATAATGTATATGATGGGTATTATTGAATGTCTCAAATGAAGCGCAATCAAATTGTTGAGAGATCGGTGAGCCATTATGGTCTCTTATTTGTCTAATATATAGCCTATAGCTAGAATATTTTTTATTTCTCTTCTTTCAACAGAACCTGATTAGTTAAATTTTGCATTTAATGTATGTTTCGAATAATCCTATACAAAATTGACCATTTCAATTCATTCTGTTCCCACATACAAGAAAGCCTCAAGCGGTGTAGTGTAGTTGATCGGACTCACGGGCCAATGAAAGTTCACCGTTAGTTCATTTATTATAGGTGCTACTGCTGGGGACTAAAAAAATGGATGCATGCCACTTTAGTTGCCAGGTGTATTGCTCTCCACCGAGAATAGGGTTAGAGGAAAACAAGAAGTAGCTTCAGCCTCTTCAGGGTATTCATATAAACTAAAGCAAAAAGCAAAGTTGTGAAATGAATGCAATCAAAACCATCCTTCAGTGAAGGAAACACGATGACAAAACCATCCATCAGTGAAGGAAATACAATGACAAATGCATCATTTTCATTAGGATAGACCAAGGGTATTCGTATTAACTAAAGCAAAAAAAGGACAGTTGTCATATGAATTTAATCCATAGTATCCACCAGTAAAAAAGACAAAGTGATGAGAACATCATTTTCTTTACAATAGACAAAGGGTATCCATACAAACTAAAGCAAAAAAAGAGTTATAAAATGAATGTAATCCAAAGCATCCAGCAGTAAAAAAGACAGTGATAAGAGAATAATTTTATTTGCGATAGACCAAACATTATTAATTACATATTTTCAGGTTTATTTTCCTTATTAAGAACAATTCTCATTAACTAGGGAAACCCAGATACATGTAAATATTTTATGCGTCCAATGACATTTGTGGATCAGATATTCTACAGGCATAATTAAAAAGCAAGCCGCCAACTGGGGATCTTCTATGGCACACCACAAAGTAACTACACAAAGGTAACATTTTAACGGAACTTTCCGCTGCGTTAGAAAAGGCCACACATTTTTCATGGCCAGATTATAAAAAAAGGTGACGACTTTTACAGCATGAGCTTCTTGTTTTCTGTGACACAATTTTACTTCTCACGGTACCAAGTGATGTGATTCTTGTAGCATCTCCATTTCTATTTTGTGTGGCTAAAAGGAAAGACTTCAAAGCTCGTTTTTTTAATTGGTAAAAACTATAGAACAAAGGGCATAAAGCTCTTTCTAACACTCAGCTGTAGGTAGATGTGTGGCCCCTGCCAAGCCCCCTGCCTCATAGTTTTTCTTTGCAGGAAGCAAACTATAGTTTCAAAATTTTAACAGGACCAGAAATATATTTTTTTGAAAATTTCTCTTATGTAGAATAAACTAAAATATTTAACATTTATAAATAATTTTTTCTAGAATCCAAGAAAGGGACATGGCCCCTGCCAAGCCCCTACCTCCAGTACCCCTGACTGATCTCTCTCTCTCCCTCTCTCTCTCATTTTGTTGGTCAAAGCCTTTGGTCCCCATGACCCAGGGTTGCTTTCTAAGAACAAAAAATGAAAACCAAGCATCCAACCCCTTAATGGCTGCTCAGTGAAACCCATTCTTTATTTTTTCATTGAATAACGAGCCGTGCAATTAAATCTATTGAAATCATATGCAAGATAGGTTGAAAACTCACCTGCATCCATGGGAGGATTGAGGCTAGCACGAGCTGGGTTGTGCCTATGACAGGGCAGAACAGGGGAGTAGGTGCACACCAAGCAAATGATGCCTTGGGTAGGGGACGTCTTGAGCTGGGGTCGCCTTGGGCAGGGGACTGTCTTGAGGTGGGGATGCCTTGGCAAGAGTTCAGCTAGCACTACAAAAAACCAAAGCAATACTGACAGCCACAAAAAGTCGGTGAAAATAGAATGCATGTCAGTAAAGGTTTTACCAACATTTTGTTCTTTTGTTGACAAAGGGAGTGTCAGTAAAAATAATCATCGATACAGATACACTGGATGGAAGCATCAGTGTAAGGTATCATAGTGCGACCTCAACGTCGGTAAACATTGGCTATTACCAACGTCCTCCCGTGTCAGTAATGTAATCACCCCAAATTTTCTCAAGCCCAAAATCTAATTCGTAGATCCAAAACCCAAGTTCAAATCCAAATCAAGCATTTTAGACTCATTTGCCCCTCCTTTTGACAAAAAACCTCCTTTTGGAGGATGATTTTGTTTTTTTGGTGGGCAAAACCCATTTGCCCCTCCTTTTGAAAAAGAACCTCATTTTAGAGGGCGATTTTGGTCTTTTTGGTGGGCAAGACCCATTTGCCCCTCCTTTTAGAGGACGATTTTAGTCTTTTTGGATAGATAAAGGCCCAACTCATTTAAAAAATATATATATTTTTATAAGCCTAATGGCCAATCATACCCATTTTCAAACCATTTCTTTTTTAAAATAATACAAAATTTTTTGAAATTCGGATGAAAATGGGGTGAAATTCAAAAAAATTCAAATTTAAGGTTTTGCCACCAAAATCTTATTTAAACAGCCCCACTCCCCCCTCTTAGGGAAGAGATGGCATTGGAGAAACTCTAGAGTATTCTCACTTGAAGACTTAGAGTTTCTCTTGAGTTATTTCTATCTCCGTGTTCCTCTTTCCTTTTCTTCTATTCTCCAACTTGGAGCTTGCTCCTCTTCTAGAGGTATTCATATTCAAGCAAGGTAATCATCTTCCCTAAATCATTCTCATTAGAGTCTTATTCTTTCTTCATTTCCTTCTCTTCTTCCTCTCCCCATGGCCAAAGAAGATAGTACTCAATCTCTATTATAGGGACAAGAGGCTATGCTTAAGTGCACCGGGAGCATGGAAAATGATATGATTTTTCATTTTATGATTAACTCATATTTTCTCTCTTGTTGAATATAGCATTTTCCTTTTCTTTCGTCTCTTTTTCATCTCCCCATGGCCAAAGGAGATAGTACTCAATCTCTATTATAGAGACAAGAGGCTATGCTTGAGTGCTCCGGTAGCATGAGAGGATGAGATGATATTTTATTTTATGATGCTCTTTCAAATATTCTTGATGTTGTTATTTTTCTTCATTGTTATTGCTATTTCTATTTCTTGAATATATTTTTGTTGTCTTTCTCATTTCATTTTCTCCTTCTATTCTTCATCTCCCATGGCAGAGGAGATAACACTCAATCTCTATTATAGAGACAAGAGGTTATGCTCGAGTGCACTGGGAGCATGTAAAATGAGAGGGAATATCATTTCATAGTTTTTCAATCTATCTCTCTCTATTTTTCTCTCTTTCTCTCTCTATCTCCCTCTCTATCTCTCTATGTCTTTCTTTCTCAACCTTTCTCTCCCTCTCTACGTCTTTCTTTCTCTCTTTCCCTCTTCGTCATGCTCTCCCTCTCTCTTTTTCCTTCCTTGAATGTTGTTGATATATTATCCATGCATGATATTCTAATCTTCTATTTACATACCAACGAATGGTGAGAATGGGGGTATGGCTTGGAGCTCTTTATTTTCATATTAATTTTTGATGTTGCGGCTTGTCTAACCAGGGGAAACCATCACAAAAATGTACATGTTAAAATGCATTTGCATGTCATTTTACGCTAGTTTCTTTCCTAATCACCCATTAGGAACCCTAAAGAGTGCCTCGATGTGTTGCTAGATTTTCTTCCATACCCAACGGTGGAAGACACATATTCCCTTGTAACCAAACCATAAATATTCTATGTTTTTATATAAATCATATTTTGCAAAACATTTTAAAAGAAATCTCCCTAATGCGGCCTTGAGACTTAGCTTAGGTTCTTGCATGAGTCCAAGCTCCCTTCCGGCCTATATCAAAATTTGAAGTCGGCTATTTTCAAATCATTCATTGATTTTCATATTCATGAAAACTTATGCGTATATACATGTTATATACGTATGCATGCACATGAATATCTTTCTTTGTTGTTTCTCTTTCTATATTTAACATACTTTTACAAACTCTCCTATACGTATATAAATATATATATGTACGTGTATTCCATTTTAAAATTTCTCTTTCTCTTTCTAAAATGATCTTCTCTTCTCTACTTGATATAAATATCATTTTCATAAGCTTTCATATATGTATACGAATACATATCTTTCTTTTTCAAAACATGTGATTTTATGATTTTTAAGATATTTTTCTTCTCTATATCCCTCTTGGGATGTAGTTCTTCATCTTTTCCATTCTTTCAATATCTTACCATTTAAGATTTTAATTTTTCATTGCAAACTTCATCAAGACCACAACCAAGTAATGACCCAATATTGGATTCATGCTTGATGGTCTACAACCCCAATACATTTTCAAAAACTTTTCCTTCATATATATGATATTTACAAAAACCAAAATCTTAGATGTATGTTATGGTAGGAATGCATCTTGATGAATGTTATGGTATGAATGAATGATTTTTCCTTTCAATCATATAGAATCAATGCATCCATTCATTTTCACTCACTTAATGTCACGTATGATCACAAGCACCTCTCCAAAAGAACTTAAGCAAGCATGAGATGAAGCTCTAAGTATGTCGTAACCGAATTAAAGCAAAATCTCAAACCTGCTTAATGTCTTGAGAGAACACTAAAATGATTTCAAAATAACTTTTCAAGCTTTCCAATTATATTCACAAGGATTTCCTTATAGTTTTCCCAAAACATTTCACATTCTTAAGCAATTCTTCAAGAACCTTTTCAAAAGTTGAAACATCAAACTTTCAATATTTTTCTACACCGCATATAGAATCAAAGAGATGTTCAAGATAAAACAAACTGCATCAATAATAAACATAGCCATTGGGTTGATTACCCCCGGTAAAGGCGCGGGAACGGTCGCCCCTCGTACCGACGGGCGAGTCCCTTTCTTTCGTATTTCAAAACAAAAACTCATTTTTCTGGAGCACTCCAAAACCAACTAAAAATTTTGGGATGCAAACAGATGGCGACCGTGATGGGACCCGTCATCATTTGGCTATGATTATAACTGATGCAATTTCATAAAGTTAAACATCTCATTGCCGATGATAAAGCATGTTCCCTATTTTGGCCTTGACCCCATCGGCGTTTCATTACATTTCTTGGTGATTGTATTTGCTTTCTTGCATATAAGACTAATTGGGGAGGATCAATCATGTTCACCTAGATCTAGGATAAAATACAACCATCCTCAATTCAAGATTTGTTTGAAAACAATACTTGCTCTTCTATTTATTTTAACCACCATCTTAGGCAACATTGCATTAAAGACAACTGATTTTCCATGATTTCTCATATTTCAAAATTTCAAAACCTATTTGTCCCAGTCATCATGTTGCCAGACTTGGTCTTAGGCGGTAGCACAAGACTAAGCTTACAACTAGACCACACTTTGGGGGGAAAGCCCCCTCGTTAGTACCATGAGTGGTAATTTGTGGTATATCGACGAGTGTCCAAGAAAAAGTGGTTAAACTTTACCCCTAGTTGCCTAATGAAAGATTTTATGCTCGTACTAAGCCTCTTGGCTAAGGTATATTAGCATATCTTATATGAAATAATTATATTTGATCAAACCCAAATCCATTAGGGTCCTATGCTCTTTTTTCAAATATATGCATGATAAAGGTGACTTTTTAAAATGTTGGATGTTTATGATGATTGCATGTGTGTCTTGCATACAATCTCTGATGGAGTTAATAATTTTACATTCCATCTTTTTCCTTTAAATCAATGTTTTTTTAATCTCTTTATAGCCTTCAAATCATGTTCTAACCTTACTACCTAAGCGACATTGATTTTTTAAATTCTCTCATTTGGCAAGTCCTTATTTTACTACACCTTATCAATTCTTCATTTATTCATTTGTCTGAGGTCATATTTTTGAACATGATAGCCACCTATTGACTCCATCACCAACTGGCTTGACTTAGGTCATGCATTATTTTGCCCTCATTCATATGCAGCCCAATAACCTTCTAGCTTTAATACACGTATAGTGTTTTTCTCTCCATTTTATTACTTTCATAATTTCATTGGATCTTCAATTATTCTTTGACAAGTCCATTTTTTTTTTACAATTGCTTCAAAATTTATATTTCATCATACTTTGTCAATCCCTCATTTATTCATTGGTCTTCAACATGATAACCAGTTATTGGCTCAATTACCAACTTCGCTTGACTTGGTCATGCATTCTTTTGCCCTTATTTTAACCAATCATTTTTCCAAGTTTCAATAATCATGGTGTGTCTTTCCTCATGTTTTACTACTTCCACAATTTCATTGAATTATCAATTATTTTTTGGCAAATCTACTTTTTTTAGAGTTGCTTCAAAATCTACATTTTATTTCACATTGTTAATCCCATTCTTATTTGTCTGACCTCATATTTTTGAACATGATAGCCAGAATTACCAAATTTGCTTGACTCAAGTCTTACATAATTATTTCGGCTTCAACATCCGTATCTTTCTCCCCAATTTCATTGGGCTATCATTTATTCCAAATTGAATGTCAATCTTTGCTTTACTCGATTATATTTCATCTTCAATCATATCATACGTGGTTTCAATTTATTGGACCATATGAAGCAAACATCATGTATTCATTGTACTCTACACGAGGTCATATCCTTTCAAAGTTAATATTCTTCACAAGTAATAAATTGCTGATAATTCTCTCTATTTTTCTATATTATCAACTTGATATCTTGCTATGAAAATCACTATTTCCAATCATATTTATACAACAAATTCCTTTCATACAAGCTTTGTCCCAATTACGTGTCAAAATTCTTTCATATCCAAGCGCAGACACGTAATATTACCTTCACCCTCTTATATTATTTTTATGCATTTGAGGCAAATTTCATTATTTTCTCTGCCTCAATCTAACTCTGTGATCAACATGTGCTTGACTCGAGCTATACATTCTTTGTTTCCACACTTATATTTAGCCCAATCATTTTTCAACTTAATACATATGGAATGTCTTTCTTCCATTTTACTACTTCCATGATTTTATTGGGCCATCATTTAGTACAAGATTTTTGCTAATGCTCCGATATATTCTAGTTTCAATAGTTGGACATCTAATTTTTAACTTATTTATTCACTTTGGTTCAATCTATATCTTCCTGAGTCAAACCTCATATATTTATACTCTACTTGAGATTTATTCTTTCAAAATTGAGATGTTCTGTTTTCCTATATTATCAACTTGATATCTCGCTATGAGAATTATCATCTACCGATCATATTTTTATAACAAATTTTCCTCCTACAAGCTTTGTCTCAATTTCTTCACCTCAGAGACAAAACACAAATTCTTGCATACCAAAGTTCATATATATGTCATTACCTTGCACCTTCATTTCCCTGTTAAGGGAACATATACCTCATTTTTATAATTTTGCTCATACCTTATTTGAGTGCGGCAATTTTCATTACTTTCTTCGCCTCAGTCTCAATCCAAGACATCAACCATTTATCTTCTACGCAACATTCTTTCCTTTATCAATCATGGCATATTGCTAATACTGGGGCATTTTTTTTAATATTCACGGACATTTCTAAAATTCTTTTGCGACAAATATTTTTCATGAACGATTATCATTGTCCATAGAAAAAGGGATCATATCTCAATCAAATCAACCAGTTGTTAAGCTAAAGATTTGATCAAATGCAATCTGGCCGCTAGGCTCTGAGCTTTCTAAAAGCTAGTTCAACCAGGTCACTAGACAAGAGAATTTTATGGAGCAAGCGCAACTTGGCCATTTGGCTGAGGGCTTTTTCAAAGCAAGCTCAACCCAAACGCTAGTTTTGGGAATTTTAACAAGTTCAAAATCCAGCCTTGGGTGAAAACAAAAATTTCACCAAAAGGCACTCGAGGTGATAGAAAATTTTCTTGTCACAACCAATGAAGGAGCAATAGGGTCTCAGCCATTGCTTCAACAAAGGTTTTCGAGGTTATAAAGGTTATTTTCTGGCATTGCCACTTGTTATTGAGCAACCCCTTTAGGAAAGGGGTAAAACCTGAAACTATGGACAAAAGAGCAACCCCAATCCTGCAATGCAAGCCGAAGCAACCCATGCAGGTTAAAGGGTTGAACCTGCAATGCTAGCCGAACCAACCCATGCAGGCAAAGGGGTTAAACCTGCGCTACAAGCTAAAAGCAACCCACACAATTAAAGGGTTCAACTTGTGATTCAAGTCAGGGCAACCCATTCAGGGGGGGTTAAACCTGAATTTGAAATTGGCAAACCCATGCAGGTAAGGGGTGAAACCTGTGATTTAAGCTCACACAACCCATTGAGGTAAGAGGGGATAAGCCTAAAATGTCACTCTGCACTCACTTTGTTTGAAAATTTGCGGTGCTTATCTTTGTCACTAAGCCCGTCTAGCAACGCCTAGAAACAAAGAGGGCATCTGTAATCACCCCAAATTTTTCAAGCCCAAAATCTAATTCGTATATCCAAAACCCAAGTTCAAATACAAATCAAGCATTTCAGACTCATTGCCCTCCTTTTGAAAAAAACCACTTTTTAAAGGGTGATTTAGGTCTTTTTTGTTGCAAGACCATTTGCCCCTCCTTTTGACAAAGAACCTCCTTTAGAGGGCGATTTTGGTGGGCAAGACCTATTTCCCCGCCTTTTGACAAAAAAACCTTCCTTTAGAGGGTGAATTTAGTCTTCTTTAGTGGATAAAGACCCAACTTATTTTAAAAAAAACATATTTTTATAAGCCTAATGGTCAATCATACCCATTTTCAAGCCAGTTTTTTTTCAAAATAATTCAAAATTCTTTGAAATTCGGATGAAAATGGGGTGAAATTCAAAAAAATTCAAATTTAAGGTTTTGCCACCAAAATCTTCTATAAATAGCCTCCACTCCCCCCCTCTTAGGCAAGAGTTGACCTTGGGAGAAATTCTAGAGTATTCTCACTTGAAGACTTAGAGTTTCTCTTGAGTTATTTCTCTCTCCCTATTCCTCTTTCCATTTCTTCTATTATCCAACTTGGAGCTTACTCCTCTTTTAGAGGTATTCATATTCAAGCAAGGCAAGCATCTTCCCTAAATCATTCTCATTAGAGTCTTTTTCTTTCTTTCTTCATTTCCTTCTCTTCTTCCTACCCCCATGGCGAAAGTTCTTAGTACTCAATCTCTAATATAGGGACAAGAGGCTATGCTCAAGTGCACCGGGAGCATGAAAAATGATATGATCTTTCATTTTATGATTAACTCTTATTTTCTCTCTTATTGATTAGCATTTTCCTTTTCTTTCGATACTTCTTCATCTCCCCATGGCCAAAGGAGATAGTACTCAATCTCTATTATAGAGACAAGAGGCTATGCTCAAGTGCACCGGGAGCATGAGAGGATGAGATGATATTTTATTTTATGATGCTCTTTCAAATATTCTTGATGCTGTTATTTTTCTTCATTGTTATTGCTATTTCTATTTCTTGAATATATTTTTGTTGTCTTTCTCATTTCATTTTCTCCTTCTATTCTTCATCTCCCTATGGCAAAAGGATATAACACTCAATCTCTATTATAGAGACAAGAGGTTATGCTCGAGTGAACCGGGAGCATGGAAAATGAGAGGGAATATCATATTATAGTGTTTCACTCTAGCTCTCTCTATTTCTCTCTCTTTCTCTATGTATCTCTCTCTATCTCTCTATGTCTATCTCTCTCAACCTTTCTCTCTCTCTCTTTCCCTCTCCGTCATGCTCTCCCTCTCTCTTTTTCCTTCCTTGAATATTGTCGATATATTATCCATGCATGATATTCTAATCTTCTATTTACATACCAATAAACAGTGAAAATGAGAGTATGGCTTGTAGCAATTTATTTTCTTATTAATTTTTGAGGTTGGGGCATGTCCAACCCAGAGAAACTATCACAAAAATGTACATGTTAAAATGCATTTCCATGTCATTTTACACTTGTTTCTTTCTTAATCGTCCCATTAGGAACCCTAAAGAATGCCTCGATGTGTTGCAATATTTTCTTCCATACCCAACGGTGGAAAAAATATATTCCCTTGTAACGAAACCATAAATATTCTATGTTTTTATATAACTCATATTTTCCAAAACATTTTCAAAAGAAATCTCTCTAATACGCCTTGGAGACTTAGCTTAGGCTTTTGTATGAGTCTAAGCTCCCTTCCGGCCTATATCAAATTTGAAGTCGTCTATTTTCAAATCATTCCTTGATTTTCATATTCATGAAAACATATACGTATATACATGTTATATACATATGCATGTACATGAATATCTTTCTTTGCTTGTTTCTCTTTCTATTATTTAACATACTTTTATAAACTCTCGTATACGTACATAAATATATAGATGTACATATATTCCATTTTAAAATTTCTCTTGCACTTTTTAAAATGATCTTCTCTTCTCTACTTGACATAAACATCATTTTCATAAGCTTTCATATATGTATACGAATGCATATCTTTCTTTTTTTCAAAACATGTGATTTTATTATTTTCAAGATCTTTTTCTTTCTCTATATCCCTCTTGGGATGTAGTCCTTCATCTTTTCCATTCTTTCAATATCTTACTATTTGAAATTTTAATTTTTCATTAGCCGACTTCATCAAGACCACAAACCAAGTAATGACCCAATATTGGATTCATGCTTGATGGTCTACAACCCCAATCCATTTTCAAAAACTTTTCCTTTATATATATGATATTTACAAAAACAAAAATGTTAGATGTATGTTACGGTAGGAATGCATCTATATTAATGTTATGGTATGAATGAATTATTTTTCCTTTCAATCATATAGGATCAATGCATCCATCCATTTTCACTCACTAATGTCACATATGATCACAAGCACCTCTCCAAAAGAACTTAAGCAAGATGAGATGAAGCTCTAACTAGGTGGTAACTGAATTAGAGCAAAATCTCAAACCTACTTAATGTTTGAAGAGAAGACTACAATGATTTCAAAATGACTTTTCAAGCTTTCCAATGATATTCACAAGGATTTCCTTCTAGTTTTCCCAAAACATTTCATGTTCTCAAGCAACTCTTGAAGAACCTTTTCAAAAGTTTGAAACATCAAACTTTCAATATTTTTCTACACAGCATATAGAATCGAAGAGATATTCAAGCTAAAACGAAATGCTTCAATAATAAACATAGCCCTTGGGTTGATTAACCCTGGTAAAGGCACCGAGAACGGTTGACACTCGTACCAACGGGTGAGTCCTTTTCTTTCTTATTTCAAAACAAAAACTCATTTTTCTTGAGCACTCCAAAACCAACCAAAAATTTTGGGATGCAAACAGGTAATAACCTATTATTTTCAACATGTAAGTGGCATTCGGTAAAAACTCTACAGTAGAGAGACAGCCCATCAGTAAAATATAACTTTTCACTCATTTAAACAATTTATAGAAAACACTTGGTGGGTGGCTAAAAAGGCTAGGGACAATGACATTGAAACATTAAAAAAAAAATTCAAGTGACAACTAATCAAAATAATATTCTATGAATAAGTATATGTGTACTTGAATTAGATGTGGTCCAAATTTGACGCCAAAATCTGGCCACAATGTGCTGAAATCCAGCGATAACAAAAATTAGGGTAAAATCAAGGGTTTTGTAATTATTACACATACAATTAATATATCAAATTGAAAGTACTAAGGTCAAACAAACATTCTTCCAAAATTTCACACTGGCTAAGCCAACTCAAGTGAAGGAAGCCTACGCTGCCTGACAATTAAGCCATTCCAAGAGTACACTACTATGTCTTTTCTGCAGCTGTATAAACAACTCAAATTGTGTTGCTTCCATTAGCTGCTTGCCAGATCCATGCCAAAGCAGTCCTTTGCAACAAGCATCTCTCAGCATCCTGCAGCTTGGCTTAACTCTGACCTTAACTGGTACATCCGTAGACATGCCACCGGTGAAACCTCAGTCCTGGCTTGCCACGACAACCATGTAAAGCCTTTCCATGATCCACCAAAGCCGAAGTTTAAAAAAGAGCACTTGCAAAGTGATCTCGGGACAGTCATCATCTTTTGGCTATGAGGGAACCATTTACAAGCAAATGACAAGCTCCACAATCTGCCTTCACCTATGCAGGGGCGGAGTCAATGGGGGCCCATAGGGGCCCTGGCCCCCCCTCAAAAAAAAAAAAAAAAATTTACATGTAAACTTTAAAAAAATAAAAATTTTAAAAAATAATTTCGGCCCCGTCAAAATTTAAAAACTTTAATTCGGCCCTCCTCATGAAAAATTTGTGGCTCCGGCTCAGCACCTATCCTCATGGCCTTACATGTTGGCAGTTTCGACCACCACCAGCAAGGCATACGATATTGAAGTAGTGGTCAAAGCCCTGTATAAGCATCCTTGATGTGTCTTCACGCCTCCCACTAGCCAAGGCAATCACTATTAGCTGACTGGCATGAAGATGTTATTCGGCAACCTCATGATATTGGCAGGCCTTCTTCCATGGATTATGCAAGAAGACGTGCACCGTTAGGTCCCAGACAGCACCATACTTGGGACCTGAATGGTGAGAGGCCCACTCATTGGGCCTTGAGAACAAGTCCCATCTTAAGGGGAGTAGGTTGACGCGTCCTGGGTTGACCTGCATCTATCTCTCTACCCTTGAACTGGCTGCCACCTGCCACACTTAACAAGAGCCAACATACACATTCAAGGAGGCTATTTCATGGTCCAGATCTCAGTATAGGCCCATGCCCTTCTCAACCCTTGCCTGCATCCACTCATTCTAGCATGTCTGTCCGCCTCAGAAAGAAGTTAACGAAACAACTCTAGCAGCCAAGAGTGAACCGGCCATGCCAGCCTATTGCGCAACTCTTGCAACTGGCTTGGAGAGAAAGTTGTGTGCATTGTGCGCACGGTACGTAGTATAGGAAGGAATGACATTTTGGTAATTTATTGAAAAATGTCTTTCATTTGCTTTACTTTTTTCTATTTCCACTTTTGTCTTTATAAAAAGTTTTCTTTTTCAGTGTGAACTAAGGGTATTTTAGTCACTAGCCATACTGATGAACGAAAATTCATCCACCAGTGTGGTGCATATAACTAGGCTTGCAATAATCAAAGACTTGGTTGAAATGACTTTGTTGTTTCCTAGATTTAATGACTAGATCATTTGCTTATAACTTTGACCACTAAATATAAGGATAGAAGGGAAGGTCCAAACAAAGCCTAAGATAGCTAGTCGAATAGAGTGGTTAAAGTCCAGGGGTGGTGCCACCTAGTGGTTGGCCTTCTCTTTTTTGCCATGTTTGGATGGAGGGAAACTTAAGGAAATGATAAATGGATGGAAGGGACAAGAAAGCAAAGGAATTGAAAGAAAATTGGTAGGGAAAGAAAAGAAAAAGAGAGGAAAAGGAAAAATATTATTATGAAAGCTTGTTTGGATATAAAAGAAATGAAAAGAGATAATTTAAATTGTTTCACAATAACACCCTTAACACTTGAACTTATTATCTAAGTAAAAATATTTGATTACATGACCCCATTCAATAGTGCTACATGTCTATTTCAAAAAAAAATTATTGTACTTAACTTAATTTTTTATTCAATAAAAAATAAACAAATTAAATAATCGATGGTACTTAGCTAGAATATTCATGGGTTCTTTCCGATACTTAATTTTTTAACATTCCTTTAATTTTGGAAAAAAATAATGATCTTTAAATGATGACAAAAACATATTCATGAGGACCTAATTTTACTATAATTCTTAAACTTAGATTATATTTAAAATTACAATAACGTTAAAGTTATACTTAATCCTTTTTCAGTTTAGAAAAGTTTGCAAGTCATATTTTTCATATTTGATTTTTTTTCAATGTAATGTTCGTTCATTTCCTTTTTTAAAACCATATAAAAACTATTGAAAAATATGGATTATAAAACACCACCAGAAGACTGCCTGTGTCTTGGCAACCAGCTGCTCACCAGCAGAGCAAGAGTGACAGGATGTGGGTGGGGTGCAGGGGCAGAAAATGTTGGGCATGTGAGTATTTTGAAATGAATTCTCCCCTTTCCATCCAAATCTCTCCATTTGAGAGATTCAAAACAAAGGCAGTTTTCCTATCCTTTCTCTCCCCTTCCTTTCTTTTCTCTCTTTTCTACACACATTTTTTCATGGACCTTTCCCTTCCCTTCTCCAATTCCCTCCATCCAAACACCTTTTCCTATTTCATTTCCTTCCTTTTCCACTCATTTCCTTCAACCAAACAGGCTGTTAGTGGCAGACCTACTCTGTTGATCAGAAGCACTAGTGAGTTTACAACCATTTGAACTTGAAGTCAAATTAGGACCAATTACATTATGCTTTTCCCCAAGCTGTGCTTTTCCAGCTGAAATAACATTTATCATTCTTTCAAAACCTTTTATTAACAAATATCCCTTTATTCTATCCAAGCAATTCAGTTCACCAAAGTTACATTTGTATTTTCGCCATTGTTGCTCACAAGAAGCTTGTTCCAAGAAAAGTGAAAATCCATAACAAAATGTAGTGACAAGTGTCAAGCAACAAAGTATCAAAAGAAAAAAGATGAAAATGACAAAAGAAGAACATTAGCAAAGAAGGCAAAACCAAATAAACAAAAACAAGAAGAGGAGGCGGAAGAGGGGAGAAAGAGAGGGCTAGTCAAAGGCAGAAGTCATCCTGTGGTCAATGCAAAGAGCAAGGTGGATCTACCTTCACAATGCATCCAATTAAAGCAACACTCGTTGCTGTGTTCTTGAAGATACTATTATTGCACTCTTCCCAATAATGCCACCAATAGTTAGATTATTCAAGACCACCAAGTAAGTTGCCAACCACTGCTGACTGAAGGTGAAGGAGAAAAGAGAAGAAGCTGCAGTAGGGAGAGGGGAGGGTGTGGAGGAGAGAAGGTCAAGTGGTAACAAGCAAGCGACAAAAGAAATGGCAGTCAACAACAAAGTAGTGTCTCGATTCTGCAGCAAAGAGGCAAAGATGACACTGGTTAGCAAGGTGAATCACAAGGCACTAGAGATGGTCTATGGTATTGATATGGCCAGCAAGAATGAGTCAAACAAAATCCATAGCATGGGGTGAAGCGTCAAAAGACCAAAGGAAATGATGGGGAGCCATGGAACACCCGAGCCAAAAGTAGAGGCAAAGGTGAATCAGAAAGAAGAAGAAATGAGCCAAGTAGGGGCGTGGTTTGGAGACAAGTGGGTGAAAGTTGGCATAGCAAAGAAAATGTTATTTCAAATGTGTGATGCAGAACTGATAAGTCTAAGGGTGTGCCATGTGTGATGGGTGGGAAGTACAGATCTTGACAAAAAAAGAGAATGGGCTGGTCGGAAGTGGCTAGATGTCATAACTAAGAACCAAGAAAGGCAGTACAAGTACGCATGAGGTCAAGAATGCCAAAACCCCCAAGAGCCAAGGATGAGTAACAACCTTCCGATGCACAAGACAATCCGAGGGGTGCTCACCTCCCCAAAAAAAGTGCTAGAGGAGACGATTGAGACTAGTGAATGTGGCATCAGATGGCTTGTAAAGACCAAGAGCATGGAGTGTGATGGAGGCTAGACATTGCTAGACCAAGGTGATTCTACGGTGAATGAGAGGACGTTAGCCTACCAGTCTTGCTGCAACCAAAGCATGCTTCTGCAAAAAGTGCAGTTGCAGGATCGACATGGAAGAGTGACAGCTGACAATATGATTAATGAAACCCAGAGGCTGAGTCAAAAAGCTGAAGCAACTACCAAACTCTAGCAATCTGCTGCGGGGAGGTAGTGTCAAAGATGATGAAATCGTCTGCATATTGAATGATGGAGAAACAGAAAAAGCTAGGGAGTGGCAACACATCGAAAAAGTTAGAATCTGACGAAGACTTGAAGAGGGTAGCAAAAGCTTCAGCAACAAGGTTAAAGGGAAGCGGAGGAAGGGGACAGCCCTCACGATGCCCATGATGCAATGAGTAGAACTGACCGACAGACTCATTAAAGGAAATGGCCATCTGAGCCCTGACAACTGGTCCAAAGTCGAACCCATGGAGGAGGAAGAAGAGGAAATCTCAGCTGACCGAATGAAAAGCTTTCGCGATATCAATTTTAAGGATAAATGATGGAGAGCGGGAAGAGTAGATGCAATGGACAACCTCATTTGCTAAGAAGACTTGTGACGGAAGACATGACAAGATAGAGACAGGAAGCAAGAAGTCTTGCCATAAGCTTAATAATGAGTGCCAAGGATAGAGATAGGGCAAAGGTCTCAAATACTGGAGGCGTTTGCCCTCTTAGGAATAAGAACACAGACAGCTCTGTTAAATTCCCCAAAGGGGATGGAGTTGGTACCAAACTCTTGAAAGAAGACCATGAAATCAGGATGGTAACAGTGCCACAAGACTCAGAAGAATTCAAGAGGAAACCATTCGATACCAAGCGACTTGCCAGCCTTGAGGGCCCAAACTGCTGCCTTAATATCGTCAAGTTGAAAGGCATGCTCAAGTCTGAGCACAAGTGAGACCGATAAAATGTGAAAAGGAAGCCGGACGAGGATAGCAAAGATCTGCAGTGATAATCACTTAAATTGGTAAGCTTTTCTGAGCCTTTAACTATAAAATTCAGATTCCATATACCTTACGGCATGGAAATATGTATAGTTAGAGTGCACATTTGTCA
This sequence comes from Nymphaea colorata, assembly GCF_008831285.2. NCBI lineage: Eukaryota > Viridiplantae > Streptophyta > Magnoliopsida > Nymphaeales > Nymphaeaceae > Nymphaea > Nymphaea colorata. The sequence goes on along the minus strand of NC_045141.1, from coordinate 5,808,940 downwards.
GGTACGCATGAAAGAAGCTAATTTTAAGCTATTGGCAGTACAGCTTACATATGGAACTAAATCACCACCTCCCCCATTTATTGGAACCAGCCATAAAAAGAAGCTGACCGTTTATTTGACTCAGACAAATGTGTATGTGATGAATTAAGAAGAAAAATATGGGTATACATACATTTGCTTTGGGACAGATCGATTATCGTTGCAGGCTATGAAATAGACCTGTAAAGTACCATTTGATTGCAAGAACAACGGTTCTTAAAACACTTGTCCTTAGAATAAGTGTCCTAAGAACAAAGAGTTCATGTCCATATGAACAAGTTGTAATTCTGTATAGTGTTTAGTGTTTGCTTGCAACGACAGAATTTTCAACATGTGACGTTTTACCATATATATTCTCTCTCTCTCTCTCTCTCTTTCTCAAAAGCACATTATAAAACATGTGAACTAATAAACATATTCTTTTTCGATATAAAAAATTCACATACGACAAAGAAAAATATTTTTTTAAAACATATTAAAAATATAAGCCTATTAAAATTCATTTTTTTTTCTCTCTACACACGGTGACTTAAAATCAACATAAAATGAAAGAAAATACTTAAGAAAATATGTAAAAAAAACATGCAATCCTATAAAATACTCTCTCTCTTGGTCTTTGTCTTTCTATCTCTATAAATACAATTGACCTAAAATTTAGATACAATAAAAGAAAATGCACAATAAAAGATGTAAAAGATACATGAGCCAAAAAAATTATTTATCTGCCATGGTCTGCTTTCAAACTTTAGACCGTTTAAAGTAATACTGGATGGCTTTTTATTTTTTATTTTTTTTCATACAACTTCTGCCATGATTTAACTGCGATCCACTTCAAGATCGGTTGTCAATGTTTCACCAAACTGAAAGCCATTATAGGGAGATCCTATTTGAAATTTCCTAAAAATATTCATGATTGCCAATGAACATGGCTATATGAGAGTGTGCGGTTTGGCTGTCCATCTCATAAACTTACCACGAATTTTTCTTTCTTCTAATTTTACAAAAAATTTTCTAGTATTCTGAATTGAGGATGGGCAAGACCCATGCATGCAAAGCAAAATATTATTGATATGACTGCTGTCCAAGTCTGAACCTCGTAATTCATTATATACCAAAGATGAAAGGCCTCAAATTTATATATTGTTTTGTGCCCGTGCAGAAAAAAGAGACACAAGCCATCAAACTCTTAATTCTCTCTAAATTAAATGCCCCAAGCAGAACGCTCACAAACTTGCATGCACACGGTGCCATTAATTGAATTGAGAGGTACTTAGATGCACTTTCCACAAAAGAAGAATGAAACAGGTGATACTACAGTTCATTTTACAATGAAAATTCCCATCATATTCTGCTTTTCTGGACGTCTCCAAATTCTGAATATGCACAATCAATTGTAGTAGATGCAGGAAGTGGAACCAGAAGAGGAAAACTGAGGCATAAGGCCTCTAAAGACTCCCCACATTTGTATGACTTGAAATGAAAAACAAAATTTGTATACATATCAAATTGATCATTTTCAGTATACAATGTCAACCTTTTCAATATACATTGTCAGTGGACATGAGCCGGTGGACAAGATCAAATGGAGATGGTAACGCTCTGTCATGGACATTGGGCAGATTGAAGCCAATGATCCAGGATCATTGTGAAGGTTCACGCAAGAGATAGAGAAGCAAAAATAAATTTGCTTACAAATGCCAAATGTGGACCAGATGAACTAAAATACAAATCAGAATTTCAGCAAACACATCATATGCACAGAAAAGAAAACACCTTCTCAGCATCAAATCATATGCACCAACCACCTCAAGCTTATAAGATACAATGGAATTAAACTAAAAAAATATAAAAAAGGGAAATACGTGCCAATTTAAGTTTTAAATGTCCTTGTTGAAGAACTGATGGATTGAGATCTTGAACCAGATTCAACTTATTGTTTATGTGGAAGAAATGAAGAAGGTGAACACTACTTGTTCCTCGTTATTTTCATTTTCATTTACTGCAGTGGCTAAAACTTGCGCCTCTAGGCTACCCGATACTATTTCCATAACTAAAATAAACAGGTATGGGAATAGCGGATCTCCTTAGGGAAGACCTGGTTTAAGATGCAACCAAGCTCCCTCCCTCCCACTGATGAGATGGTCTGAGGAAACCGACGTGACTAGTACCTTAAATTTGAGAGACCTGGCATTGGCTGAAACCCAAATGCCGCAGGGCCCCGTTCTTTTTGGTCCCCCGACTTAATACGCTGCTGCCATTTAAATGTAGTTTAAAACCCTCACTCACCAGAGAAAGTTGAGTGCGGTACGATGCAAAAGAGAAAAAGGTATTTTTGTAATTCTGAAAAGAAATATTTTTCATTTTTTATTTTTATTTTATTTTTATTTGTATCATGTAAACTAAAGATATTTTAATCACAAAATTAGTGCACTAGTATAACACATATAACCAAATTTTCACACTCACACCATCCATTGCCATAATTGCGACCCCTTCCTCGTCCTGGACGACCAGGAATTTGTTGTGGGCTGTAAAAAAAAGTGACATTAATTAACACGGATTTCAATTTCATGTACAAATAATCGCGAGAACGACCAATTTATATAAAAGCAATTGTTGTTTGATTGGCGCATGAGCTGTGTTCACGAGAACAATGAATAATTTATCTATTTATTTACTTTTAATGAAATAATACTAATGACACATGGGTGAAATAATATATAACATGTATTATTATATTTTAAATGTTACTCAGTTCATTATCAGTATAATTTTAGGGCTTGTTTGGTTTCAAATCTAGAAATCTTTTCTTGTTTTTCACTTCAGATTCTGTAAAAATGATGCTTTAATGTGTACGTGTATATCCATAAGATTGGTGTTAGTTTACTGTAGATATATCTCTTAATAATGAAATATTGAGCTAGTAAGTGGTCTGGTTTGTGTTCGGATCTACCTTAACAGACCTTGTCCTTGGACAGAATTTTTGAAAGTGCCCTTCCAGATCAAAACATTATTGGTGCGCTGGAAAATATTCAACATTTACATGTAATCAAGTTGGATAATATTATAGTCAGGGGTTCAAGGCTCGCTCTTTGTTGCGGGTTCGGTCATATGACTAAATTATGCGCCAGGTGTGAGTTTGATTATGACAGCCATTCAGTTTTCTTTACCCAACTTGACTAAAAATTTGTTTCCTGGATACAGAAATATTGAGATTTTAATTTGCTGACGCATTTTCTTCCCTAACTTTATATATAACAACAATTTAGTTTCGCTGTTGTATGTTTTAAGGTAGATCAAAGGGTTCAGCCAAGATGACTAAATCATTTCAAATGCTCTCCTGCTTGTCTCACGTTTGCTGAAAACAGTTGCAAACTATTGACTCTTTCACATTCTCTATACTTGGTGATGGAAAACATGACAAAAAAAAAATTGCTAGAACCAAATCAAACAAGGGGGAGAGAGAGAGCGAAAGGAGCCGATGAAATGCAAATTTGCATATTTAAAGAATAGATTAGTTACAATCTGTCACCGATTTTAAAAGCTACATGCATTTCAAACAATTTAAAATGAATAAAAAATGTTCAGCAGCATGATAGAGCAGATGATGGAGTGCAGGATATCATCTCCTATCGTCTAACCTTTCCCTAAGATAGTCCTTTAAATGCTGCAGCAGATGGAGTGCAAGACATGATCTGTTGCTTTGCATCCGTAGGACATGTTCCTGCTGCATCATTTTGTTGGGAAGTAACATCATTGACGTCCATTAGAGACTTGAGATTTGGGAAGTCTTTAAGAGATAACCGTCTCAGTTTCCAGAGGCATTGCCAGTGGCCTCCCAAACTGATGTCCTCAGTAAAACCTTGTAGGTGCAATTCCTCCAGTTGGGAGAGAGCCCACACCCATTTAGGCACCCTTCCCCATTTGAGCTCTTCAACCCTCGAGTCTATCAAAGTCAGATCTTGAGGAAGGGTAGAAATGTTGATAGCTGATCTGGTGGCAATGACAGCGTTGATTCCATAGCTGCCCCATCCAAGAGCATCAGATTGAGGTTGGCAGGTGCTGAAGCAATTTCTACTCCAATCTTGCATTTGGGCAATTCAACACTGTCAGGGCATGGAGCCGAGTCGCTTGACCGTCATGCCCCGGCAGCTCGGATAGAGCATAAATCAATTCTTGTGTCTGCATCTTTGGACTGTTCTGAAATTCCACCTCTCTTAAGCATGGCATAAAAGTTACTGTTGCTAATTCCCTTGATCCAGCTGCTGGCCATCCTTCCCAGTTGGGCAATTTCCATGCTCTCAGATCGTAAAGTGAAGGAAGGTGAACATCAGCTACTTGCTCTAACCTCTCACAATATTTCACCTCCAACCACTCCAAGGCACGCATGTTAGCGAGAGTCTTGAACTTATAACATCCATACACATCCAACCACTTGAGAGCAGGCATGCCATGAGATAATTGCTCGAGGCTGCCACATCCTTCCACCTGCAACCAGTCCAAGTTGGGCAAGTCACCAATCGTGTTGAGTCCATCATAGCTCCAAATTTTTAAGGACTTTAGCATAGGCATGCTCGGCAATTCGCACAGTGTAGGGCAGGTGTTGACCTCCAACTTCTCCAATGAATATGATTTAATTCCTATCACTGTTGCCCACAATGGGCAACATTGGAGCCGTAATGTCTGCAGCTCCACATAGTTGGTGTCCAAATACCACACAGGCCATTCACCTTTATAATCACAAATTGCCATGTGGAGATTCCAAAGCCTCCAGCAAACCCTTCTGTTCCGAAGCACTGCCCACTATGTCATTTTTTCCCACCTTGAAATCTAATTCCACACCAATTAGCTCGTGCTTCTCCTTAAGATGTGTGCCTTTTGCATCAATTACTTCCACCCTTTCCCCTTCCAAACGTTCTACTGACAAGTACCCCTTTAGTTTGTTCAAGTCTTTCAGTTCCCTAATATTTCATCCCCTTATGTCCCTTTGCCATCACATACAAGAAACCTTTTTAAGGTCCATAAATTGGTAAGCTTCCCCAAGCCTTCGGCTATAAAAAGTTTCCCAAACCTTCGGCTATAAAATTCAAACACGTTGCATGTTCAAGCCCAAGATACCTCTAGTTGCAGAGTTCTTCCATTTCGTTGGGCAGCTCTTCAATTTCACTATGATTTAAATTCAATGTTTGCAGGTTCTAGAGTCTACCGATTGAATTGGGCAACTGTCTCACATCAGAAAAGCTTAGATCAAGATATTTTAGAAGTGAAAGGTTTTGAATGGGAGTTTGGTAGCTCATGTATCTGACATTTCATCAAGTCGCTTTAATATAAAAAGTCATCCAGCCCTCGGCTTCAATCAAATTGCTGCTTATTTTGTCCTGTCTGTGTCTGCCATTCAAATGAATTTTCCCTTCAGTAGTGGTGTGACCCGTTTCCCTCTTCAATCTGGTGAAATATGTTTATAATAATATGGAACATAGGGAAATACTCAATCACACATTTTTTTACTAAGTTATGCTAAAGAAGAAGTTAAATTATTTAATTTACTAGCAGTTAAATAAATCTGAAGGAAAGAATCCCCAACCCAAGCCTTCTAAATCTCTTAGAGTTCCTCTTTTCAGGTTTGTCAGATTTCGTGTTAATGCTCTTGTTTATCAGATTTTGTAAATTTTGCATATTCAATCTTCAACTCACATTTATTTTGATATTGAATGTGACCAAATGCTGCTGCAAGCAATTTGCTGGACTTTAGAGTCAAATTTGGGCTTGGTCACAAAAGTAAATATTGAATCCATTAAACCATATCCAACATTTGTCATAATGTTAAGATTGGCATAAAGTCACATGAGAGAGTGTGTGTGTGTATATGTATATATACATATATATATATATATGTATATATTAATCTCTTTCTGTCTATCCTAGATTTGCCTCTCTCTCTTTCTGTGTGTCTCCCTCCCCCCCCCTCTCTCTCTTGGCTTGTCTGTCTCTTTTTACAATATAAATAAGGTTGATCTACTATATAACTTTTATTATGAATAAGGTTGATCTTTGCTGGCTCTCTCTCTCTCTCTATACATAAATGCAACATTGATCCATGACTGCTGCTAAATAAATCCAGAAGAAAACCTCAACCCCAATCTTCTACGTCACCTGGATTTGTACTTCACTGACAATTAGGAAAAAAAAAGAACATTAGAGGCGAAGTGCGCTCATGCAGGGGTAAGCTAATAAAATAAGAATGATATTAAAGTAAAGATGAAAAACTTCCTAAATCACATCGTAACTAGTGTAACATGGTGCCGGATATATATTTACCACAGTGGCACGTGATCACTTAATACCATTCAGTTATTTAGACCCCGATCCAGTAATCAAGAACATATTGATAGTCTTTTTTCCAGACTGTGATTCATTTTTTAAAATAGAAATTATTTGTTTTAATATTGTCTGCAGTAATTATTTTTCTTGCTTTAAAATATTAAAAAAAACAAATACCAATAACTTGAAAGACTTGTCAGAGTTATAGAAGAAATTACGGCAGTGATGAGAATAATGTGAGAACGCAAATCAGATTGTTGACTATCCTTACGTCTCTTAGTTGTCCAATATGTAGTTTCTAGGTAGAATATTTCCTTCTTGCTTTCTTCTTATTCTTCTCCTTTCAACAGAATCTGATTAGTCAAATTGAAATTTAATTTCGCAAAATAGAGAAACTAAATAGCATTTCATGTCCGCCTGTGATAATTCTATAAAATTCATGACCATGGCAATTTACTCTACCATCTCCTAGAGAGGAAGCCTGAGCAATACTATACCATAGTTGGTCAGACTGACCGGCCAGTGAAAGTATGAATGTTAGTTCAATTCTTATAGCTGTTATTTCTTTAAATTGCAAAAAATGGATGTGTGTGTTCTCCCCTCCAAATTTTTCCAAAGCAGCATATTTTGACAAATTTACAACAAATTTCAATGAGTTTTAGTCCCAAACACTTTGATTTCCCCTAATTTGGATCATTTCTCCTTCGATTTGATGGTCAATTATTTTTGTGGCTCATTTGGAACTAAATTTCAGACTTTGAACCCATGTTCAACCCAAATTTTGACTAATTTTATACTTCAGATCCAAAATCAAGTGTGGATCCAATCTAAAAACACATGCAATGACCCAAAACAGATCCCTAAATCTAGATTTAGATCCAAATCCCCGCTCCAAAGCTAAAACAGATCGCTAGATCCAAATCTCATCTTCATATCCAAAACAAATCCCTACATCCAAATCCATATCTAAATCCCAGTAACATTTCTGAAACAGATCCCTAGTCCATATCATAGTTTTCAGATACAAAACAGGCTTTCAGATCAAAACATGGATCCAATATATCTGAATGTTGATCCAAATCCAAATTCTGTATCCATTTTATCCAAATTTGAGCCTTTGGATCATATTTAGATCCAGTCTAGATCCAAGAATCCAAAATCTTGACCCAAATAGTTGTCTGAATCCAAACCCTTGGACAAATTCGAAATTTAGATCTCATTCCATGTTCTCATCTCAGTCCATATATAAATCTAATATTCAGATCTGAATCTGAATTTCATATCCAAATCCAAATGTATGACTCTAGATGCATTTTAAGCTTTTGATCTAGATCCAGATCCAAATCTGAGACGTAGGTCAATTTCCAAACCTAGATCCACATTTGAGTTTCAAATTTATTATTTGTATCCATTTCCAACTCCAAAATTATAAATTTGACAAACCCAAATATTTGGGTCTGGTTTTGGATCCAAATTTAAGTTGCAAATCCTTTCTAGGCTCAAGAATCGAAGCATTACGGCCATTTTCCAAAATGTCATTGATTTCTTGTTCAAAATCATCAGAATACCCTTGATTTTTTTAAGATAACTTTAAATTTCCAAAATGTCATTGATTTTCACTAAATATCCTTCATTTTTTCAAATGTACCCTCATTTTCTCAAAAAAAAAAAACCAAACTGCCTGTCCCTGTTGTGGAGCCCACTTCTGCGTAGCAAGACGTATTTGGTGCAGCAAGGCACTGTCAGGCCGTACCTAGAACGACAGGATATGCACAGGACCTGGCCAAGCCTAGCTTGGTATGGGTAGGCTAGGTCGCACCAGGCTGTACCGGCGGCCAGAACGCAAGCCTGGCTTAACCAGGTATGGCCCCGGCGGCTCAACAGGTCTTGCCTCGTTAGGATATGTCAGTGGCCGGCCTGATTCTGGCCAGGCCTGTCTAGGCCTGTCTGCGGCTAGCCAAGCTACGCCTGCAGCTGGCCATGCTAGGCTTACAGCCGGACAAAACAAGCCATGTGGCTGGCCTGAAGCACATTTTTAGGTCTGTTGTCTGCCGCTCAGCTAGGCCTAGCTTGCTGGGTGCTTGGGAATAGGTTGACCTTGGCACAGTCAAACTCTCGCTCAATTTTTTGAACAATTTTAACCTTATTAGGAAATTATGTAATTTGAAGCCAATAATAACTAATTAATAACTAATTATACTTAAAAAAAATACTAAAATGTCATTGGATCTTTTTCATGTATAAATAATCATTCGTTTCTACCTTCTAATACATCATCAACCCCTTCGAGCCCTCTCTCTTTGTAAATACTTTTTCATTTCTACCTTCTAATATGCCTGACAACCCCTTGAAGTCTTCCCTCTCCTACTCCAAACTTTCTTCTTATCCTCTTTTCACTTTAATATCTCTCTTCAGTGCTTCCTCATTTTCAATCTTGCGTATTTCTTCTTCTTCAATTTTTATAATCGAGGAGCTCATGAAAGGCTCTTGTCTACTTTCTTCAACTCATTGGAGTCCTCATTTGATGACCTTATTTGATAGTGGAAGCAAAGAAGTGATTTATTCTTCGACTTTATCAAGGTATGTTGATATTTTCTATTTTTTTTGACTTTTTGATTTCATGTCAAGCCAATGAATCCATAGAGATGGATTCGGAGAGAGAAGGATTTTTCTTAAAGCTTTGGAAATATGAACAATGCAAGTTTGTCTTTTTAATTCTCTCTTTCTTTATTTTCTTAAAAATCTGTCTTTTCAACTATCTCTTTTTTTGAAACTCTTTTGTTTTTTTAAATTCTCTCTCTTTTAAATATCTTTCTCTCTCCCACTCTTTCTTTTAGGTTGCTCTCTCTTTAACCCCTCCAATTTTTACTTTCCTCTTCATTTGCTCTTTCTTTCAATCTCTATCTTTTCCTTTTTTGAACTTCCCTCTCTCACTCTTTTTACTTCTTTCTTTGTTTTTTGTGTTCTCCCTCTTCTTTAACTAATCTCTCATTTTCCCTCTCTTTTTTTTTTCTAGTTTTCGTCTCTCTTTTATTAATCTCTCTTGTTAATGTCTCTCTCTTTAAATCTTTCTCTTTTGGAGTGATTACTATACTTTAAGCTCCTTGCTTAAATCCAAAGAAAGGGTGTGATGTAAATGGAGACATGGCTACTGATGAACATTACACATACCATTTTATATTGAGCAAATATTAAGATAAGTTGGACCGATAACCTATTGTACATTAAGAGGTCGTTTGATTGTGTTGGAACACGGCGGAACAGAACAGACACGTTCTGTTTTGACAAAATTGACACAAACGTCGGACAGAGAACAGTAAAGACAGAACAGACAGAGAACAAAGGGTATAAATAGGAGAGACGTTCCTGCGCGTTCCGTCGTTTACCACGGAACAGCACATCGAGGAACGCAGACTCTCCCCGACCCCGAGCTCCTCTTGCCTCGCCCTTTCTCTTTCTTTCCCTCTCTCCTTCTCCTTCGTCTCCGCCCGACCTGCTCATTCTCTTCTGTCCGTCTCCTCCCGAGCTTCCCCTTCTCCTCCATCTCTGCCCCCGTCTCTGCCCCTTCTTCTCTGTCTCCGCCCCGAGCTGCCCCTTCTCTTCGTCTCCACCCGGTCGCTGCCCTAGCCCTTTCTCTTTCTATCCTTCTCCTCCGTCTCCGCCCCCTCGCCCTTTCTCTTTCTCATCCTGAAAATCTATTGCATCTTCACCGGCAGATCCTCCTCACCGTCGCGGTGTGTGCCCTTCCATCTTTTTTTATGTTCTTGAAGATTCCCACACACGTGCAATCCATCAGACTGATATCTTATTGATATTATGGAAATGAAAAAATTGTAAATGGTCTGCCAAATAACATGGTACACATTAAAGCATCATTTACAGAATCTGAAGTGAAAAGCAAGAAAAAAATTCTAGATTTGAAACCAAACAAGCCCTAAAATTATGCTAATAATGAACTGAGTAACATTTAAAATATAATAATATATGTTATATATTATTTCACCCATGTGTCATTAGTATTATTTCATTAAAAGTAAATAAATAGATAAATTATTCATTGTTCTCGTGATTAATTTACACAACTCATGCGCCAATCAAACAACAATTGCTTTTATATAAATTGGTCATTCTCGCGATTATTTGTACATGAAATTGAAATCCGTGTTAATTAATGTCACTTTTTTTTACAGCCCACAACAAATTCCTGGTCGTCCAGGACGAGGAAGGGGTCGCAATTATGGCAATGGATGGTGTGAGCGTGAAAATTTGGTTATTTGCATTATACTAGTGCACTAATTTTGTGATTAAAATATCTTTAGTTTACATGATACAAATAAAAATAAAATAAAAATAAAAAAATGAAAAATATTTCTTTTTCAAAATTACCAAAATACCTTTTTCTCTTTTGCATCGTACCGCACTCAACTTTCTCTGGTGAGTGAGGGTTTTAAACTACATTTAAATGGCAGCAGCGTATTAAGTCGGGGGACCAAAAAGAACGGGGCCCTGCGGCATTTGGGTTTCAGCCAATGCCAGGTCTCTCAAATTTAAGGTACTAGTCACGTCAGTTTCCTCAGACCATCTCATCAGTGGGAGGGAGGGAGCTTGGTTGCATCTTAAACCAGGTCTTCCCTAGGGAGATCCGCTATTCTCATACCTGGTTATTTTAGTTATGGAAATAGTATCGGGTAGCCTAGAGGCCCAAGTTTTAGCCAGTGCAGTAAATGAAAATGAAAATAACGAGGAACAAGTAGTTTTCACTTTCTTCATTTCTTCCACATAAACAATAAGTTGAATCTGGTTCAAGATCTCAATCCATCAGTTCTTCAACATGGACATTTAAAACTTAAATTGGCATGTATTTCCCTTTTTTATATTTTTTTACGTTAATTCCATTGTATCCTATAAGCTTGAGGTGGTTGCTGCATATGATTTTTGATGCTGAGAAGGTGTTTTTTTTTATGCATATGAAGTGTTTGCTGAAATTCTGATTTGTATTTTAGTTCATCTGGTCCACATTTGGCATTTGTAAGCAAATTTATTTTTGCTTCTCTATCTCTTGCGTGAACCTTACAATGATCCAGGATCATTGGCTCCAATCTTCCCAATGTCCATGACAGAGCATTACCATCTCCATTTGATCTTGTTCACCGGCTCATGTCCACTGACAATGTATATTGAAAAAGTTGACATTGTATACTGAAAATGATCCATTTGATATGTACAAAAATTTTGTTTTTCATTTAAAGTCATACCAATGTGGGGAGTCTTTAGAGGCATGAACCTCAGTTTTCCTCTTCTGGTCCCACTTCCTGCATCTACTACAATTGATTGTGCATATTCAGAATTTGGAGACGTCCAGAAAAGCAGAATATGATGGGAATTTTCATTGGAAAATGAACTGTAGTATCACCTGTTTCATTCTTCTTTTGTGGAAAGTGCATCTAAGTACCTCTCAATTCGATTAATGGCGCCGTGTGCATGCAAGTTTGTGAGCGTTCTGCTTGGGGCATTTAATTTAAAGAGAATTAAGAGTTTGATGGCTTGTGTCTTTTTTCTGCATGGGCACAAAACATTATATAAATTTGAGGCCTTTCATCTTTGGTATATAATGAATTACGAGGTTGAGACTTGGAGAGCAGTCATATCAATAGTATTTTGCTTTGCATGCATGGGTCTTGCCAATCCTCAATTCAAAATAGTAGAAATTTTTTTGTAAAATTAGAAGAAAGAAAAATTCATGGTAAGTTTATGAGATGGACTGCCAAACCGCACACTCTCATATAGCCATGTTCATTAGCAACCATCAATAATTTTAGCAAATTTCAAATAGGATCTCCCTATAATGGCTTTCAGTTTGGTAAAACACTGACAACCGATCTTGAAGTGGATCGCAGTTAAATCATGGCAGAAGTTGTATGAAAAAAAATAAAAAATAAAAAACCATTCAGTATTACTTTAAACGGTCTAAAGTTTGAAAGCAGACCATGGCAGATAAATAATATTTTTGGCTCATGTATCTTTTACATCTTTTATTGTGCATTTTCTTTTATTGTATCTAAATTTTAGGTCAATTGTATTTATAGAGATAGAAAGACAAAGACCAAGAGAGAGAGTATTTTATAGGATTGCATGTTTTTTTTACATATTTTCTTAAGTATTTTCTTTCATTTTATGTTGATTTTATGTCTTCCGTGTGTAGAGAGAGAAAAAAAGTGAATTTTAATAGGCTTATATTTTTAATATGTTTTAAAAAAAATATTTTTCTTTGTCGTATGTGAATTTTTTATATCGAAAAAGAATATTTTTATTAGTTCACATGTTTATAATGTGTTTTGAGAGAGAGAGAATATATGGTAAAATGTCACATGTTGAAAATTCTGTCGTTGCAAGCAAACACTAAACACTATACAGAATTACAACTTGTTCATATGGACATTAACTCTTTGTTCTTAGGACACTTATTCTAAGGACAAGTGTTTTAAGAACCGTTGTTCTTGCAATCGGAAGAAGAGAGTAACTACAGTCTACAGGTATGCTCCTGAGCTTTTCCCCTTTCCATTTTGGAAGTAATGCATTTAAACTCGAAATGCTAGTCATATTGTTTGACACTGATGCTACCCCAAATTTGAATGCAGGTGATATGATAGTTGGACCAAGCAAAACTCCTTTCATGGACGAGATATCGACAGGCTTGACATAGTATTACCCAATTTTATGTTCTATGCCTAGAACGATCTTGCATGCCAAACGTTTGGCAAAATGTTTGAGAGAGAAATGCCAAACAAATGAATGAATGGCATTTGCTCTTGAAGTCGCTTTGAGGTCAGAGTAGCCTTGAGTTTGTAAGTATGGCATGGGCACAAACAAATGAATGGGATCTTATGTTAATCATGTTATTCTGAAACTGATTTTCAGGTATTTTCTCTTCATTAAGATCGATCAATCTAAATGTGCACATGAATTTAGTTTAGAGATAATGGAAAAGTCATAAAGAATTTGTGAATATGGTTATAACATGCGGCCCACAGGAGCAATGTGAATGGCTTCACAACTGTTCGTGTAGCTTCTTCACCTGCAGAACTTGGGAACCGACACTAGGATCTCCAAACACAAAAACAGAAAAAAAGAATCTTATGTGTTAGGAGCCTTGAAAGTTATGACAAATGTGGACTGTCAAAATTTGAAGCCCATATGGAAACCTCCACGTTATCAATATCAGGTGAGATAGGAACATGGATCATCTGTATTATCTCTAGCCTCTAGGCCATTTGAAGAACTCTCTCTCTCTCTCTCTCTCATCAAAATCTGAAACCAGTCTGGTCTATCTTGGGCCCAACCTGACTCGCATTCCATATGTACAACTGTGTTTTATGTGCTCCGAAGTTACAGTAACATTGAATTTAGACATGGCGGTAGAAACATTTAAAAACCAATAAGTTTGACAACATTGCCACATGACTGAGACATCATATACTACAAGTTTAATGCACACAATTGTCGGAGTTACGCAGTTCATCTGAGTTTGACGAATCTCTACAGTACTACATGAGTCTGTGATCTTAGCTGCTAGAGAAGAATGCGTAACCTATCGCCTATACACAATGCCCAATAACAAGAGAAAGAGCGAGAGAGGAAACAGACAGCCTTGGTTGCTTACCATTTGTCGTCATGAAGGCGGAGCCTTTTCTGCGGTGCTTTATTGAAGAACATAAGAGCAAGAAAAAAAAAGAAGGAAATTGTAATGTGGCCTACTCTTGTATCTATTTGTCCCAATCACATATCATAGACGAAATTTCATTTTTTATAATGATTATAAAATTTGTGGAGTGTAGTGATTATTTGGTCGTAATTGGAGATATATTATCAAATTTGTTTACCTGAATTCAGGTTTGAATATAATATCATATTGCATCGGAACCATTGACATCCCTCTTAAACCCAAAGTGCTTCACGAGAAAATTTCTCTTAAAACAAATGTCAGACAGGACGGACAGAACAGATAGAACAGACGTATGCGAAACAAACGCTGGACAAGATGAACATTGTGTTCTGTTCCTAAAATCATCAAACGGTGGACAAGAAACACCATTATTCATGAGGACAGGAGAGTAGTGTAATGGACAGGACATCCTGTCCGTTCTGTCCCAGTAGACAGCAATCAAACAACCTCTAAGAGGCCCTATGCGCCCAAATTCAAATATGGAGAAGATATTTGAATCTTGTGGAATGCATCAGGGATCCACTCCCACCAAAAAAAAAAAATACTGATGGCTAGAAGGAAACCATCAGTAAAAATTCGGTTGACGAGTTAACGACGGTGACAATGAAGAGCATCATGTTGATTGATGACATGTCCATGGCATCTGTAAAGACTAGATATTTACCAACTATTATGGGAACCATCAGTATTGAAATGAGTATCACTAACGTCCAATGAGAACCATCACGGCTTATTGAATCACTAATGTTCGATTCCACTGTCACTAATGGTGGGTCTTCCCTTAAACGTGTAGACAACCCATTGTTTACTGAGTTATCTTGAGCACATCAATAAATATACAACTTTTACGAACGGCGTATAAATGCCATCAGTATTTATCTAGGTGACGTTGTTTCTTCTGTCAGCGTATGTTTAAAAGCTTGCTCACAGTTTCTCATGATATATCTTCCTTTATGACTGATGGTTTTTCGTCTTCCATCAATGAACACTTATCCTTATTTTTCTGTTGCAATCAGGGGTGAATCCAAGGGAGAGCCCACAGCAAAAAAAAAAAAAAAAAAACATGTAAATTTTAGAAAATTTCGCTTGTCCTATATAAAAATTTTGGAAAAGTCAAAATTTAGAAACTTTACTTCAACCCCCTTCATGAAAAAATTTTTGGTTCCATGCCTGGTTGCAATCCCCATTTGATTTTCCTCTGTTTGTCATCCACAGCTTCCCCCACATCTGTGTTGCTTGCCACTAACAACCATTGAACCTACCTTTAATCAGCCACGGTAGACCACCATTGAATACTAAGTGTGAAACCTTCACAATTTCCTACTGGAAGCAGAAGCAAGAATCAACTCGAAGCACAAAATGCAGCATTAAGAAAACAAGTCAATACTATACAAGAAAAACTAGTTGTACTTGAGGAATAATGTGCACCATATGATGAAGTTAAATTAAAGTGTCTGAGCTCGAGACTACTTGTGTTGAGGTCCCCAAGGTAGACACTAAATGTACAAAGGTAGATATGCTCGTAGATAGTGTAAATCAAATTATAGCTTCACTTGTGGAATCATTCGGTTAAGTTTCAAATATATTTTATGTTAAAATCATGCATACCATTTCTCGTAACATATTTTACTTGTTCTATGCAACTTTGCCGCCTGATTTATGCCATTGATAAGTATAGATGAAATTTGAAGTCTAGATTATTGGACTTTGTTTCATGTTTTGAATATTATTACCAATACCATTGGAATATCTAAGATGGGCTACATGTATCAAAAAATTTGTTAGACTTATTCATACATATGTACTTGTTATTAAGGATAATATCCATTCATTTGTCTGTATAATACATTGATTGCATTTTGTTCTGTTATTGATATCGTGCAAGGTTTTTTTGTATTCCCATTTTTCAGGTTGTACATGATATAGTATAATATAAAACATATTACAACCTTTTACTGACAGGTATCTCGCATCAGTAAAAGTGCAATCTAGCGTCCATAAAATAGCTATTACTGACAGGAAGCAATTGACAATATTAAATATTAATTTTTTCTGGTGGGTATTTCCGTTAGTAAAAAGTGCACTGACGGTAGCCAGTCATTACTATATATGGTATACTGTAGGGATGGCTGCGGGCATGTCAGTAAATCCTCAGCAATACAAGATGGCCACGATTTTCAGTGTAAGTGCACAAATGACTGACTGATGTAAGCAAGCGTCGCTACCCCATGCAATACACTAACAGCAACAGCCATTAGTATAATTTGACATCTACTAACGGTCTAGTGGACCCCATCATTGAAATATTTAGTAGCACAATCTACACTCATGGATCCTGACATCCATCAATAAAAGTATTAATGGTGGTCTAGACATTTTTAACTGACGTTTTTTTAAATGTCAATATTGTTTTCTTTTTGATGATCCAAGCCTTAGGATGCCAATAAATTGGATTTGGACCATATGTGTCATTTTATAATGTCCAGTTACCGATGCAAACTGACCAGCAGTAGGCTCCCATGTTTTATTAAGAATGGGATGAAATTGGAAACAATAAATGTCTGATTTATTGGATATGGTCCACGTATTTCAAAACGAATTCAAATGTGACAACATTTCAATCTAACTTTTATATTCATAATCTGAATTTTATATGAATTTGTCTTTTTAATTAGCATTCTATATACAAATCCAGCTTCTAAATAAACAACTAATCATTTCAAACCACAGTAGATGATATTTTAAGAATCGACTTCCAAAATACATGGATATCGGATAGACATTTGTTTAAAATTGAACATAAATTTAAATCAAAACGAATATTGACTGACTCAAAAACTCAAGCTCGAGCTCAACTTGACGTTACGACATCGAGCTCAAACCCAACTTATTTAGCTTGCTTATGCTAAACATGTACTGTTTCTGTTAACTCGTTTAGTTAGTACTCGTTTAACATGATGTCCCCATGATTGGGCATAGGATCAGGATGTCTGGCACTCATACAAATCTAGTTCAGCAGTTTTTTTTCAACAGACTCTGTTTGACAGAACCATGAGCTCAGTACTAAGTGTGAAAGGTCTCTCTAACAATAGCAACAAATTAAGATCAAGTGGCACTAGCAGGCAAGGTTGGTTCAGGCCAATTACATGGCCAGGCTAGGTTTTCTTGCTAGTTTTTCTAGCAATTTGCTTTCATGTTGGCTTTCTTGATTTCATACACATAAAGCTGCAGTTGAGGGTTTAAAAGAAGAAATCCAACATTTTTCGCACAGTGGTAAAAAGGTACAGTTCATTAAGTACCTCGGTTGTTGCTGTGGCTTATATATATATATATATATACATACATACATACAGGCATACATATATATATATATATATATATATATATATATATATCTGTGTGTGTGTGTGTGTGTGTCTGTATAACAGTAGAACTCGACCGCATTTGCAATCTGCTTGCCGACAGAAGGACAGCAAGTTGTAGAAATGAAAGGAAAATAAGAGAGGAAAGCTTCAGCTTTAGAAGCTTTTTTGATAAGTGTGTGAAGGGTGTGGAATAGTTGGGTGTGATTTTAACCCAGATGTTTATCTTGATCAAATTTAAGTGTTTTTTCTTTTTGACAAAAATAAAGTTTATGCAATGCACGGGATTGTTTGCCAATTATATATTGTGGTCCATACCGCTGTCTACAAACTACAAAGTCTATTTTTTTCTTTTCATTTTTGCTTGGATCTTGATGGCTGGGGCAAGCCAGGCTTGTTATACATTCACTTGCTGTCACTGAATTTTGGCCATATTATAATCAAGTAAACTGCTGAGAAACAGGTGATCCAGCAGGGCCTGCTTCCTCATAAAACAACCGATGCCAAAAGCCTCATATGGACATGTTGGTGTCATTTCTTAGAATCTTACACTTTGCAAAAAGTTTTATAATGTCTATGCTTTCATATACCATCTGAGTTAAAAAACACACTATAAAATGCATGAATTATAAATTATTCAACTATAAGCGGTTTCTAATTTTTTTTCAAACATCTCATATAATTTTGAAGAAATGTGTATAGTGCTAGCAAGTGCATCTTCTTAAAAGTTAAGTTTCAGACTGTGGGTTTGTGTTTTAAATTTATGAAGATCATTAAATGCATATTAATGGCCTAAATGTGAAAACCTTTGAAGGCCGCTCAAATAATGGCCAACTTGGGATTTTATCATATCAGCTAATAAATCAGGGCCTTTGTGCATCAATTGATGGATTGAAAACAAAAAAAATATTTAAAATTGTTTTTAAAAATTTTCTTAAAGGAAAAAGGTAAATTTTAGTATCTGTACAGATTCAAGCCAAAAAAGGACATTGCCTTCTATTTGGCCCAAATAGCATCAGATTTATCATTTATACATGGTACCTGCTGGTATTCACATAATTGATCTTTGTTTTCAATTACAAAAAAAAAAAATCAAATCATAGAGTTGGTCATCATTTTGAGGAATTTAAAAGAGCTAGACAAGACTCCATTGATGCATAAAAGGTATGCCAGTTCAGTTCAACAACACTTCAATTTACCGGACCCAAATCAAACAAGAGGGAGAGGGAGAGGGAGAGGGAAAAAGAAGAGGCAATGAATGGAAACACACATATTTAACCAAAATAATTAATTACCATTTGTCACTGATTTTCAGTAACATTATCTATATGTGTCTAGTCTTTCCCCAAGATGGTCTGTTAACTCCTGCGGCAGATGGAGTACTGGACATGAGTGGATTGTCAACGGTTGAAGGTTGGAGAGGCAGGCGATCTGTTGCTGTGCATCGGTGGGACATGTAGTTTCATTTTGTTGTTGTTGGGGAGTAATATTATTCACGTTCACCAGAGACTTCAGATTGGGGAAGTCCCAAAGCGATAGCCCTCTCAGTTTCGGGAGGCATTTCCAGTGGCCTCCCAAGCTAATGTCCTTAGAGAAAGAGCGTAGGTGAAATTCCTCCAGTTGAGAAAAACCCCACACCCACTGGGGCACCCTTCCCCATTTGACCTCCTCATCAACATTATTGCCTCTCAAATACAGACATGTAAGGGAGGGTAGAAATGTGGGTACTTGTGATGGCAATGTCTATGGCAGTAGTACTGCTGATTCTGAATCGAACCCCAACTCAATGAGGTTAGATAGTTGCTCAAGCAATTTCCATCCCAATCTTGCACTTGGGCAATTCTGAATCCAACCCCAACTCCATGAAGTTAGGTAGTTGCTCAAGCAATTTCCATCCCTATCTTGCACTATCAATGAGGTTAGGGAGCTGCTTCAAAATGTTCAGGTCAGACAACCACAACCTCCTTAAAGCTGGTATGTGATCATCAGCTACTTGCTCTACCCTACCACATCCCTTCACCTCCAACGACTCCAATGCAGGCATGTTAGCGAGTCTTCAGCTTTTCACATCTGTTCACATCCAACGACTCCAATGCAGGCCAGTCACCAATCGTGTTGAGCCCATCACACTCCCAAATCTCCAAGGACTTCAGCAAAGGCATGCTCCGTAATTCACACAATGTTGGGCAGTCGCTGACCCCCAATTCTTCCAATGATTTAATTCCTATAACTGTTGCCCATAATGGGCAACTTAGCAGCCATACTGTTTGCAGCTTCCCATAATTCGTGTCTGAATACCACGCAGGCCTATCTCCTGTATAACCCCAAATTTCCAACCTCTCTATGCCATGTGGAGGTTTCAAAGTCTCCAGCAAACCCTTCTGTTCAGAAGCACTACCAACTTTATCATCCTCTCGCACCTCGAAGTCAAATTTCACCTTAATTAGTTCATGCTTCTCCTTAAGCTCTGCTTTCTGTGGATCAATTACTTTCACCCTTCCCCCACCCAAACCTTCTATTGACAATTCCCCCTTTAGTTTATTCAAGTCTTTTATTTCCTTAATATTTCATCCTCTTGTATCCCCCTTGTCATCGCATACCATAAACCTATGCAATGTTCGTAAATTAGTAAGCTTCTCCAAGCCTTCAGCTACAAATTCCAATTTTCTGTATCTTTCAGGCCAAGATACCTCAAGTTGCACACTTCTCCTGTTTCCTTGAGCAACTCTCCAATTCTTCTATTACTTAAATCCAATGTTTGCAGGTTACAGAGTCTCCCGATTGAACTGGGCAACCATCTCACATGAGAATGGCTTAGATCCAAATATTTTAGAAGTGCAAGGTCTTCAATGGACTTTGGCAGCTCATCGATCTGACATTCCCTCAATGACAACATCCTCAACTACTTGAAATTGGCTAAGTCTTTAGTATAAACCAAAGGCAACTCACTTGTCAATATTGTGCGCAACTTATTTGCTGCTCTTGAGGCATTATGCTTTTGCACTTCTGCATTGTCGACACCAAGTAATGACAGATGGTGGGTGTGCTCAGTAGCAGAGGCATGACTATATTTCTTTCCACCTATATATAAGACAAGGTCATGCAAAATGTCATGTAATTTGAGATCCTTATATTCAGTTTCTTCAATCATGAACCGATTTATCAAGTCACTAATCCATTGGTTAGCAGTCACTTCCACATCAATGGCTTTCTTTTGGTCAATCAATCCATGTGCCATCCATTGCATGACCAATCTATCCATTTTTATCTCATGATCCTTTGGATAAATGAAGCAATATACAAAACAACTCTCAGATAATGTGCCAAGTCATCGTAGCTCAGCATGAGACCAGGAAGAATGCTACCACATATTTCAGAGGATGATGATGTTGAGGCAGGCATCTTCCATTCCCAGATCTCAGTCTTCTCATTGGTTTCCCAGTCACCTTTCGTCATCATTTTTGTACCTATTAAGGATCCTACTGTTTGAAGAACAAGTGGCAACCCACCACATTTCACCACTATTTTCTCCCCAATACGTTTCAAATGGTGACTCTCTAATTCACGTTCTTGTTTCTTTGCCACACACAGAAACAAGCTCCAACTTTCATCTCAAGACATTTGTGGCAATTTATGAATTTTAGCACCAATCGCTTGGGAGACTTCTACCTTCCTATTGGTGATCAAAATCTTGCTTTCCTTGGCACCTCCCAACAGGATGGCTGCTAAGTCTCCCCACCACCCTCCGTAATCGTGTGCACAAATCACTCAAGGAAGTGGTACCCTTAAGTTGTCTGACTGATTCCTTGCATATCTTTTTCATCAAACCCATACGATTTGGCTTCTCTGAAACACAAACCCACCACCTGCGGTTCCCAAACTGTTCTTTGACTTCATTAAAAACCATTTTTGCAAGAGTTGTTTTCCCAATGCCACCTTGACCTACAATGGATACAATAGAAACACCATCTTTTCCGAGCGCACTACTCTCTTTGAAGCCATCAAACGAGAGTTCTTTTACTTTCTCTTTATATCTGCCCTACCCGTGGGTGGTTGTGCAGTACCTATGAGATGGGTTATCTCTCCAGAATTGTCATGTTCACCACCAATAGGAACCTCACTCTTAACTTTAGGTGTTGTTTTGTGAAAATCCACCATTTTCTTATGTTGTTCCATTTCATTAAGCCATTGGTTGATCTTTTTAATTTCATTCCCAAGTTGGTAAGATGCAGATACATGTTCCTTAAAGCAAGAGCACAGAGTGGTCCAGGGCTTCCTTACCTTGTTCCTTAAAGCAAGAACCGGTCCATTTGACCTTATAATGGCATCTCTAATGCCAAGATCAACACTACTCCTCAATACCTTTAGGATAAGACCCTCCAAGAATCAAACTGAGGCCATGGTTATAGCACGCCACCTAACCCGGCTGTAGTCTACACATCACTTGGTAAGGGCAGGGGAGGAGAGAGAGAGAAATCGAAGAGAGAAAGAAAAAAGAAAAAAGAGAAAAAGTGATATTAAAAGAGAAGCAATAAAAGAAAGAAAGAGAGAGAAAAAGATTTTAAAAAAGGGAGAGAGTGAACTGAAGAGAGAGAAAAAAGAGAAAAAGATAATTTTTAGAAAGAGATAGAGAAAGAGAGAGCTAAAACGAGAGAGAGAAATCGAAGAGAGAAACCTGAGAGAGAAATAGAGAAATTAAAAGAGAGATTTTAAGTTCGAAATTCTCTTTCATGGATGGAAACTAGGATTAACAAGTTAGGCCTCCTAGCGCCCTTCTGTGCTGAGCATGGCACGGGCCTCTTGGCGAGAGCACTCTACTAGGCACAAAACGCTCTCTCCCAGTAGCATGCTTATTGCTGCCGAATCTGTCCTTGGGGAGTTAAATGCCACCTCATTGGCTTGAAGTTTATTGAGTCAGTGAGGTGGGTATTTGGTCCTGCCACCCTAGGTAGGCCCCACATGAGTCCCAGCAGCATGGTTAAAATTAAATAAAAAATGAAAATTTATTATTTTTCTAAGGACAAAATGGCCTTTTTGTAAAATGAATTTGGCTCTGGTTTTGACAATTTTCGGTCCGCTTGAATCTGAATCAATTTTTCCCAAACCTGGAAGGGTTTAGGTCGATGTCAAATGCCTGAATTATGGATTGGATTTTTTTTTCTAGTCCAGTTTTAGATTTTATAAAGCGAAATTGAGACCAAAGGTGAGGGGAGTTTGTGCGCGTGCTCGGGGATCCAACTTGAAATATCATGCTGGAGGTTGGTTCTCGGGCTTGGTTTTTTATATTTGGATAAAAAATTTGGTTTGACTATATTTTTGGATCTTGTGTCGGTAGGCTATATTTTTGGATCTAATGCTAAGTTTTCAATCTGAATTTGGCACAATTTTCGATCTAGAGCAGAGATTTGGATTCAGACCTAAGGCTCAATTTTGTATGTGGATCTTAAATTTGGTTCCAGATATGGATCTATGGATCCATTTTTTCTTTAGATCTTGGATTGGATCAAATATGAATCCAAGGCTCTTCAATCTAGACTAGGTGGATCTAGATATGGAAGGAGGGCTCTTATGCAATCTAGAGGTGGCAGTTGGATCCAAATATGGGTCTAGGGATCTTATTTTGATTTACAGCTGGGATTTGGATCCAGATATGGGTCTAGGGTCTCTTTTTCAGTCTCTGTATGATTTTTTGGACTGAATCCCTGTCTGAATGTGGATATGAATTACAAAATATGTCTAGATTTGGGCTGTGCTTGAGTCTAAACTTCTGAAATTTGACCTAAATGGGTCCTAAATCGAGTTGACAATTTAATCAGATAAGAAATTGATCAGAATTAAGGAAAATCAAGGTGTTTGCGGCTAGCAATCTTTGATATTTTGTTGTAAACTTGCCATAAAATGTTCAAAAAATGCTGATTACCCCAGACAATGGTTGGATCTATCCTCCACCACTGGCAAGACAATCATGTGGTGGTGGAGCTAATTAAATGGACGCACTCACTGAACTTGATTTTTATGAGGGGAGTGCCTAAGTCTACAAGTCAACTATAATTTTCGGCAGCAGCCTCGTCTTTATCATCAGTTCTTGCTTTGCCTTTCTTCCCCTCCATATTCTACAATCCCCCATCCCCAATACTATTACCAAATTTTCACCTTCTTACCATTACCCAAACACCGCTAGATTAAGTAAAAAAGCTCTTCTTGTCCCCAAAAGGCAGCTTTTCCATATCCATGAGAAATGAGCTTTAGTTTAGAGGGTTCACAAGCTCCAATTCAAGTATTGGTGTCTGACCAAAAGAGCTCGCAATGAGTTCAAGATTCTAGCATGGAAAGATCTAGTAAAAAAACACTGGAAATATCACCAGAAAATATCGATGGATAACCCTGTTGAATAGGTAGAGTTAGACCAGGGATAACATGAACAACATTTGATCTTCTGTCAAGAGTCTTTTTCTGTCCATTGTATATGCAAAAAAAAAAAAAAAGGTATTACATGTGCAACTCTTAGTATCACAGTGCAAGACATTTATCCCAGCTTCCGCAAGAGTACATAGGCTCAACAAAGGGGAACTGCATCCCCAAGGGGGTTGGTGCGTTAGGCAGGTGGGGTATACTGCTAGTTTCCGTTTTGAATCCCCATTGTGTCAACTCCCTGTGCTGCAAAAGGGAGGCACTGATATGAAAATTGATGCATAATGTGGGCACCTTTTCCAAGGCACCAAAAACAGACGTGGACTCTATGGGGACTTTATTGTAAAAAATGACTTCTAATACTCATTCTGCTCTCCCAAACAGGGAAACGCAAAACGTTTTGGCCATTTTTCTTATTTTGTTTGATGAATTTAGCAAGTTAAAGCTATGGGAAGCCCCACATGAGCCAAGGGGTACATGTCCACTCTTCATTTCCTAAAATCTCATTACATGTCTTTATGGTTGCAGCCAGTGGTATAACCAAAAATTTCTGGTTGAGGGGCACTTCAAGTGTAAGATTCAAACCTTAAGGGGCATTGATATGTAAAAAACTGAAAATTAATGAAGTTTTTGTATCTAAATAGTTTAATTTTTTTGGGTTGGTGTTGGCAATTGCCCACACTAGCAATAATGTAGCTCTGCCACTGGGTCACAGTAGCTAAGTTTTCACTATGGTCTACACGCTATGCATCCCCATTTTTGGCTGCTGTAAATATCATTTTTTTTGTTAATACAAGTCCAGAGCCTAACTCCCACAAGCTTCCATAGGAAAACTGAGCTGCTAATTACCCTATATCTGGAGATGTCAGCATATCCGATTCGAATGTGATCTGCTGACATCCCTACTATTTCCACATAAATTGTCCAACTCAACTCAAAGATCAGGAGACAAAGATGCAGCCCCTGAGAAATGAATTAGCATGGGATTTGCAATTGGAAGGAATGCAACAGGCAAGCTTAGCATGGCAAAGAGGTGCTGATAGACTCTTTTTTAAGCATATCAATGGCCAAAAAGAGCAGCGAATAAGCCAGATGTGGGCTGGTATGAGCAGCTGCTGGCAGGGTCAACAGCTTTTCAATGAGGAGTGGACATGGATTGTGGATCAAGCCATAGGAGCTGCCACCCAGGTTTGCTTGTCATATGCCATCAGCCATAGGGATGTCAATGGATCAGATTCGAATAAAATATACTCTTAACCATATGTAGCTGCTTTTTCAAATACTCACATGTTCATATTTGAATTCTGATTTTAACATGAATGAATAAAAGTCATATCAAAGTCTGAAATCCAATTTTGCAATCCGAATATGATCTGAATCCAACTTTTCATTCACTTCTTAATCTGAATTTTGAACCAAATCTAGCTGACTTTCAATATATAAGAGTGTTAGATGTATGATATTTGTTTAAAACTAAATATGATCTGAATTTGAATCTGATCAAATATTTACATATATCTAAATCCGAATCCATTAGAATGTCATTTCTTAAATCCAAAGCTGATCTGATTTTTCCATTGGACATGATATTTTTTTTCTATAACTGGTTTTTCAGAATGGTTTGGTTGGATATCTGATTCAAATCGAATATATTCACATCCTTACTTAACCAGAAATGCCTATCTCCACCACTGGAAATGGGAGTCCAATGTCATTTCTTAAATCCAAAGCTGATCTGATTTTTCCATTGGACATGATATTTTTTTTCTATAACTGGTTTTTCAGAATGGTTTGGTTGGATATCTGATTCAAATCGAATATACTGACATCCTTACTTAACCAGAAATGCCTATCTCCACCACTGGAAATGGGAGTCAAAGACGCACCATGATATGTCCGTGATACTACTACTTGATTCTAACCGAAGTGGCCACAGGTATTGGCAGATGATCTATGTTTCAAATCTAGGAAATGATGAGATCATCCAACCTTCTTCGATGCACATTTCAGTTCCTTTGTTTCCAAAGTCTAGAGAAGTAGCACCCATAAGAATGGAACTAAGAATGTACTGTCAGCGTGCCCCTCAAGCCAAGTAACTATGCTATGGCATGTCAATTCCAAATAGTTGACTACAATATATTACATCACTGACCTGAAAAAAGAAATTGAATGTATAGATAACAGTAATTTAAGTTTGAAGCAATACTTGACGAACAATATACTAGACAAAGTAGACCACGTAATTGAATAGTTTTGATGCGAGTGATTCCACAAACATCAACATAAGTCATTCATGCATCTCATTCATTCAGCATCATTCATCAAATATCATGTCTTGGATGCGTCAATGGATTGAAACTCACAAGATCTTGAGAGGTAGATCGGCCTATTGCCTTCTTTATTGCATTTATGAGATGTATCATTTCTACCAATCCGCAAATTTGTTCATTTGGAAGCTCTACGCTGTCATGTCTCATTTCTTTCAGCACCAATTATTTAAATGAGATGAAGAAGCTATTTAATTGGAACGGATACAGCCTTGTCCATATCATTAGATAAAAAAATGCCATAGCATAGTTATTCAAAGAGCAGTGGTGGAGTCAAAAAAATTAGCTGCAGGGACCCTTCTTTAAAAACATTTATATCTTTAGGGGGCACTTATATATGTATAAAAGAAAAAAAAAATATTAAATTTGCTAATGTAAAAAATAAAGAAATTTTAAAGAGCTGGTCTGGGCAACTTAGCCCACATGTGGCTAAGCCACTTCCAAAGAGGGTCAAAACGACAACATAGTGGCCAGGGAAGAGACACATTCAGTCATGTACTTCGTCTTCGAAACTTCTCTTGCTACATTGTCATACTAGCATGTAAGATTCAATCATGTATTCAGTTTTCAAAAATTGTCTTGGTAGTTTTTTCATACTAGTGTCCAAGGGAAGAGAAATATTCAATCATGTACTTATTTTTTTAAACCTCTCTTGAGGCTTTCTCATATTAATATGCAGCCAGAATGCAAAGTTTTATAATCCGACTGCCCACCAATTTGATGGAAAAATCATACTGCAAGGCAATGCTATGACATACCCATGCTTTTGCTACATGGCCGGAATCGAGCTTGCTTCAAGATGATATATGGTATCTGGATTCTAGGGCAACACATCACATGGCAGAAGATATTGGCCATGCTATCACCAACAAAAATGAATGTAAAGTTGATCTCACACTGTTTGGTAAGCTCACATTGTTTTGCCTTCATATTCAAAAATTTGATCTCAAAGATGCTTTACATGTTTAATGTGCACTAAGAAAAATATGTTGTTTATGTTGCGAAACTTGCACATGATAATCACCATTTTTTTGACTTTTGAACTCAAAAATTTATGGTTTAGGATCATTAGAAATGAAAAGTTTTAGGACAAGGCACCAACGAGAGAAATTTATACAACCAAAGTGCTTCGATGTTTGTGCACAAACAGTTCAAACAAGAAAGCCTTTATGAAAATTTTGCCTGCACTTGTGCCCTTCATTTTTTTCTATTTGAGAATTATTAGATTTAAAGTCAAACCATGTGGTTTTATATTGAATATGAACTTTATAAAGGATATATATGTTATGGCTCCTCACTCTTGCAATACATGCATTTCTCAACATACTGTTTTCTATGAAGAAAACCGTTTGCAGTTTTTAAATGCTATTAATTAATTAAAAAACTAATTGTAACTGAAGCTAAACCAAATAATCCAAGCCCCATTTCCAATGCATTTCAAGAGACATTCAAAATATATCTTGCCCAAAATGAAACTTTGTCTATCTTCATCAACCCATAGCTTGGTCAAGAATGTCACCTATTTGTACATGAAGCCCCATGTCCCATCAGCCAACCAAGAGAAGAAGAAAGGAAAGGAAATCATGAAGTGGAACTGGACTTTAGACCCATCTAGTGAAAGACGTACAATAATAGAACTAATGAATTTGAACTCACCATACGATTAACCAATCTATGGATGAAACAAGAGCATTAAGTGCTTATTTTCCATCCAAATATAGTCTTCCTTTGTGTCTCCTTAGTGAAGTCAATACAAGTTAAGTTGAACTCAGAGTTCATCTTAGCAAAATGTAATCCTAAAAGCGCTCAAGCTACGGAAGAAGAGTTGGGGTCTTTTTATACAAATCAATTGTGGGCTCGTCCCAGCCAACAGCTCACATAATAATGTTAGATGTGGATGGATATTTAGATTAATAGGGAGGAACTCTGATGGCTCAATTGCTTAGTACAAGTCTCCCCACTTTGCAGAAGGTATAATCCACAAGAAGGGACTTACTAATATGAAACTTATAGTCCTACTGTTAACCAAACTACAAAACCATTGATCTCAACCATGCCTATCTCGAAGGGTAGATCTTTACATGAATTAGGTGTCAATACTTTCTCACAACAGATACTAAAGTAAAAGGTAGTTCATGATGCAACCAACATGGTTTTAAGATTAATGGGTTCCAATCATGTTTATCGCCTCAATAAAGCATTGTCCAAGTCAAAAAAAGGCTAACAAGGCATGTCCTTGCTCATCACACTTGGGGTTCATGAGTCACAATTAGATATGTCCATAAAATCCTCATTGATGATTTGTGTAGATGACATCATAGTCGCTAGAAGTAACATGGTTGAGGTAGAAAAAAATCATAGTGACTAAAAGTAACAAACTAATTGTGGCAAGTTCCCTGTAAAATATATAAGATGACAACTTATTGCCAATCAAATACTATATATGTATGTATATATATATGTGTGTGTGTATAGTGAATGGGCTCTTATAGGTAGCATAGCGGGTCAGGCTGGCAGTATAGCAAAGGGCCGATTGTCAACTCAATTCTCATGAGTGCTATTCACTTCAACTACAAATGGTGGGTGTCTGATGCTTAGTTGATGGGTGTCTTGCTTTGAACTTAAGTCACAAAGAAGCCCCAAACTGTGGGGCAGGAGGAAAGAGGGAGGGGCTTCCAGCTGCACCCCCCACAACACAAAAGCAAAACAACAAATCTTAAACATTTAAAACTAGCAAATTAATAACACAATTATCATTTTTTTCAAATTGTTGTGTCCTCCCTACCCAGGTTATGCTTGAACCCATGCCAGCACTAGTGCGACTTGGGCTTGGGGAAATGTTGGGAACACATTTGAAAGGGATGTGAACTGTTTGTAATATGATAAAGCAAGAATGCTCGGATGTAGATCCAAATGAGGAAGGAGATTCTGTCAATGATTTGATCGAATACAGGAGCCAAGAAAATTGTCATGAAAATCTGTTGTATTGAAATAATTCCATATCTGATCCTATAAATCAAGATATTGATAATTTGTATGAAAGCCTTCTCACTTATAAAATGGCCAAATCAGATTCATGTAAGAAGTAAACTGTTCATAAGTGCTTTATATACAAAGGGAGGGTTTCTTGCCCTTGCTGGTCTGCTGTCAATCAACCCTTTAGTTCAAACAACTTTAGAAAAAAAAAGTGGATTTTAACATCAAATGAGCTACCGTGGTTGCAAAACCAAAAAAGGTCTGAGTTAACATCTTTAACTTCTCTGCTATATATCAATAACCAAAAGTTTCTACTAGAAATTCCTTGAGCATATGATATTCATGTGCTCGGATACTTCGGGAAAGATAAATCAAACTACAAATTCTCTCTCAAACTACTAATGTGGTTGAGAGTTGTGTTCTTGAACCTACTAATGTGGTGATATCTTAGGCCCTCTTTCTCTCTCTAACTCTTTTTCCCTCTTGATGACAAAATTTTTGTAATAATATTTCTCTCTCTCTCTCTAAGAATAGGAGCAAACTTTTGTAATATTTGCTCTCTCTAGGTGTTGATCAGATAATGAAAAGGCTGTTCCGATAATCAAAAGCCCATGATGGAGGAGTCAGTGGAGGCGTGGGGGAGGTAGATGAAGGAAATACCAACCTCACTCTTCTCAATCTTGTACCATTCAGTCCCGTCCTCCCTTTCTCTTTTCTCTGTCTCAGAAAGGACTAGTTGTTGGGACTTGGGACCGACGCAAGGCAAGAAGTCAGAGAAGATAGAGAGAGAGAGAGGAAGGGAGAGGGGAGTGATGATCAAGTGAGGGGAGGCATCAGGGGGGCAATGGTTACCGTCTGCAAGAGCAGTACCATGGAAGGCGGCGGGGAGGAGGAGCACGAGACGCAGGTGCTCGCTGTCCTGCATGCGCTGAAGGAGGCATCCCGGCAGATACGGGAGTCTCCCACTGCCGGCAGAAGCAGCAGGAGGCGGAGGGCAGTGCCTTC
Organism: Nymphaea colorata; assembly: GCF_008831285.2. NCBI lineage: Eukaryota > Viridiplantae > Streptophyta > Magnoliopsida > Nymphaeales > Nymphaeaceae > Nymphaea > Nymphaea colorata. Next base: position 5,778,776 of record NC_045141.1, on the reverse strand, counting down.
AAGGCCCTCCTCCACCTCCAGACCAAGGACCTCGCCTCCAAGTTCAAGGACCCCAAGCTTGCCGACCTCACCCACCACCTTTGCAGCCTCCGCTCCTAGGTGGACAACCAGCTCCCCCGCTCCTACCTCACCGTCATCAATTCCTTCATCAGGGGCTGCGTCTTTGGCAATGACATCGTGTGTCATCGAGTCGGAGATTCAGGCATGGATCGACCGGAAGAGCGTCAAGAAGCTGGTGAAATCGCTGCTCAGTGAGGATGAGGAGGAGGTGAAGGTTGTCGGGCCGCTCTTGGGCTTCGAGACCCATGTCTCCAGGACGCCGTGCTGAGGTCCCGGGCTTTTTCCATGCTTGAATCAGTCCTGTGCGACAGGAAGGTGTCCAGGTGGGTTAGGGAGAACTGCCCCTTCACCCTGACAGCTCTGGTGACGTTCAACAAGGACATGTTCATGGGTCAGGTGGTGATGAGCGCGATGGTGATGGCCCTGGTGGAATTGGGCTCTGCCGACGGCCTCAGGGTCCACTATAGCTTGATCATCGCCATCAGAAGCCTCTTTGTCGAAGACTTGTGACGGAAGACATGACAAGATAGAGACAGGAAGCAAGAACTCTACCCATAAGTTTAATAATGAGTGCCAAGGATAGAGATAGGGCAAAGGTCCCAAATACTGGAGGCGTTTGCCCTCTTAGGAATAAGAACACAGACAGCTCTGTTAAATTCCTCAAAGGGGATGGAGTTGGTACCAAACTCTTGAAAGAAGACCATGAAAAGGATAGAGATAGGGCAAAGGTCTCAATACTGGAGGCGTTTGCCCTCTTAGGAATAAGAACACAGACAGCTCTGTTAAATTCCCCAAAGGGGAAGGAGTTGGTACCAAATTCTTGAAAGAAGACCATGAAATCAGGCTGGTAACAGGGCCACAAGACTCAGAAGAATTCAAGAGGAAACCATTTGATACCAAGCGACTTGCCAGCCTTGAGGGCCCAAACTGCTGCCTTAATATCGTCAAGTTGAAAGGCATGCTCAGACCGATAAAATCTGAAAAGGAAGCTGGACGAGGATAGCAAAGATCTGCAGTGATAATCACTTAAATTGGTAAGCTTTTCTGAGCCTTTAACTATAAAATTCAGATTCCATATACCTTACGGCATGGAAATATGTATAGTTAGAGTGCACATTTGTCAGGTACGCATGAAAGAAGCTAATTTTAAGCTATTGGCAGTACTGATTACATATGGAACTAAATCACCACCTTCCCCATTTATTGGAACCAGCCTTAAAAAGAAGCTGACCGTTTATTTGACTCAGACAAATGTGTATGTGATGAATTAAGAAGAGAAATATGGGTATACATACATTTGATTTGGGACAGATCGATTATCGTTGCAGGCTATGAAATAGACCTGTAAAGTACCATTTGATTGCAAGAACAACGGTTCTTAAAACACTTGTCCTTAGAATAAGTGTCCTAAGAACAAAGAGTTAATGTCCATATGAACAAGTTGTAATTCTGTATAGTGTTTAGTGTTTGCTTGCAACGACAGAATTTTCAACATGTGACATTTTACCATATATTCTCTCTCTCTCTCAAAAACACATTATAAAACATGTGAACTAATAAAAATATTCTTTTTCGATATAAAAATTCACATACGACAAAGAAAAATATTTTTTTTAAAACATATTAAAAATATAAGCCTATTAAAATTCACTTTTTTCTCTCTCTACACATGGAAGACTTAAAATCAACATAAAATGAAAGAAAATACTTAAGAAAATATGTAAAAAAAACATGCAATCCTATAAAATACTCTCTCTCTTGGTCTTTGTCTTTCTATCTCTATAAATACAATTGACCTAAAATTTAGATACAATAAAAGAAAATGCACAATAAAAGATGTAAAAGATACATGAGCCAAAAATATTATTTATCTGCCATGGTCTGCTTTCAAACTTTAGACCATTTAAAGTAATACTGAATGGTTTTTTATTTTTTATTTTTTTTCATACAACTTCTGCCATGATTTAACTGCGATCCACTTCAAGTTCGGTTGTCAATGTTTTACCAAACTGAAAGCCATTATAGGGAGATCCTATTTGAAATTTGCTAAAATTATTGATGGTTGCTAATGAACATGGCTATATGAGAGTGTGCGGTTTGGCAGTCCATCTCATAAACTTACCATGAATTTTTCTTTCTTCTAATTTTACAAAAAATTTTCTACTATTTTGAATTGAGGATTGGCAAGACCCATGCATGCAAAGCAAAATACTATTGATATGACTGCTCTCCAAGTCTCAACCTCGTAATTCATTATATACCAAAGATGAAAGGCCTCAAATTTATATAATGTTTTGTGCCCATGCAGAAAAAAGACACAAGCCATCAAACTCTTAATTCTCTTTAAATTAAATGCCCCAAGCAGAACGCTCACAAACTTGCATGCACACGGCGCCATTAATCGAATTGAGAGGTACTTAGATGCACTTTCCACAAAAGAAGAATGAAACAGGTGATACTACAGTTCATTTTCCAATGAAAATTCCCATCATATTCTGCTTTTCTGGACGTCTCCAAATTCTGAATATGCACAATCAATTGTAGTAGATGCAGGAAGTGGGACCAGAAGAGGAAAACTGAGGTTCATGCCTCTAAAGACTCCCCACATTGGTATGACTTTAAATGAAAAACAAAATTTTTGTACATATCAAATGGATCATTTTCAGTATACAATGTCAACTTTTTCAATATACATTGTCAGTGGACATGAGCCGGTGAACAAGATCAAATGGAGATGGTAATGCTCTGTCATGGACATTGGGAAGATTGGAGCCAATGATCCTGGATCATTGTAAGGTTCACGCAAGAGATAGAGAAGCAAAAATAAATTTGCTTACAAATGCCAAATGTGGACCAGATGAACTAAAATACAAATCAGAATTTCAGCAAACACTTCATATGCATAAAAAAAAAACACCTTCTCATCATCAAAAATCATATGCAGCAACCACCTCAAGCTTATAAGATACAATGGAATTAATGTAAAAAAATATAAAAAAGGGAAATACATGCCAATTTAAGTTTTAAATGTCCTTGTTGAAGAACTGATGGATTGAGATCTTGAACCAGATTCAACTTATTGTTTATGTGGAAGAAATGAAGAAAGTGAAAACTACTTGTTCCTCGTTATTTTCATTTTCATTTACTGCAGTGGCTAAAACTTGGGCCTCTAGGCTACCCGATACTATTTCCATAACTAAAATAAACAGGTATGAGAATAGCGGATCTCCCTAGGGAAGACCTGGTTTAAGATGCAACCAAGCTCCCTCCCTCCCACTGATGAGATGGTCTGAGGAAACTGACGTGACTAGTACCTTAAATTTGAGAGACCTGGCATTGGCTGAAACCCAAATGCCTCAGGGCCCCGTTCTTTTTGGTCCCCCGACTTAATACGCTGCTGCCATTTAAATGTAGTTTAAAACCCTCACTCACCAGAGAAAGTTGAGTGTGGTACGATGCAAAAGAGAAAAAGGTATTTTGGTAATTTTGAAAAAGAAATATTTTTCATTTTTTTATTTTTATTTTATTTTTATTTGTATCATGTAAACTAAAGATATTTTAATCACAAAATTAGTGCACTAGTATAATGCAAATAACCAAATTTTCACGCTCACACCATCCATTGCCATAATTGCGACCCCTTCCTCGTCCTGGACGACCAGGAATTTGTTGTGGGCTGTAAAAAAAAGTGACATTAATTAACACGGATTTCAATTTCATGTACAAATAATCGCGAGAATGACCAATTTATATAAAAGCAATTGTTGTTTGATTGGCGCATGAGTTGTGTAAATTAATCACGAGAACAATGAATAATTTATCTATTTATTTACTTTTAATGAAATAATACTAATGACACATGGGTGAAATAATATATAACATATATTATTATATTTTAAATGTTACTCAGTTCATTATTAGCATAATTTTAGGGCTTGTTTGGTTTCAAATCTAGAATTTTTTTCTTGCTTTTCACTTCAGATTCTGTAAAAATGATGCTTTAATGTGTACGTGTATATCCATAAGTTTGGTGTTAGTTTACTGTAGATATATCTCTTAATAATGAAATATTGAGCTAGTAAGTGGTCCGGTTTGTGTTCGGATCTACCTTAACGGAACTTGTCCTTGGACAGAATTTTTGAAAGTTCCCTTCCAGATCAAAACATTGTTGGTGCGCTGGAAAATATTCAACATTTACATGTAATCAAGTTGGATAATATTATAGTCAGGGGTTCAAGGCTCGCTCTTTGTTGCGGGTTCGGTCATATGACTAAATTATGCGCCAGGTGTGAGTTTGATTATGACAGCCATTCAGTTTTCTTTACCCAACTTGACTAAAAATTTGTTTCCTGGATACAGTAATATTGAGATTTTAATTTGCTGACGCATTTTCTTCCCTAACTTTATATATAACAACAATTTAGTTTCGTTGTTGTATGTTTTAAGGTAGATCAAAGGGTTCAGCCAAGATGACTAAATCATTTCAAACGCTCTCCTGCTTGTCTCACGTTTGCTGAAAACAGTTGCAAACTATTGACTCTTTCACATTCTCTCTACTTGGAGATGGAAAACATGACCACAAAAAAAATTGCAAGAACCAAATCAAACAAGGGGGAAAGAGAGAGAGAAAGGAGCCGATGAAATGCAAATTTGCATATTTAAAGAATAGATTAGTTACACGCATTTCAAACAATTTAAAATGAATAAAAAAAGTTAAGCAGCATGATGTAGCAATACTACAGATCATCTCCTATCGTCTAACCTTTTCCCAAGACAGTCCTTTAAATGCTGCGGCAGATGGAGGGCAGGACATGATCTGTAAATTGTCAAATCTTCAAGCTTCGGGAGGCAGGCAATCTGTTGCTTTGCATCCGTATGACATGTTCCTGCTGCATCATTTTGTTGGGGAGTAACATCATTGACGTTCATTAGAGACTTGAGATTGGGGAAGTCTTTAAGAGATAACCGTCTCCGTTGCCAGAGGCATTGCCAGTGGCCTCCCAAACTGATGTCCTCATTAAAACCTTGTAGGTGCAGTTCCTCCAGCAGGGAGAGAGCCCACACCCATTTAGGCACCCTTCCCCATTTGAGCTCTTCAACCCTCGAGTCTATCAAAGTCAGATCCTTGAGGGAGGGTAGAAATGTTGATAGCTGATCTGATGGCAATGACAGCGTTGATTCCATAGCTGCCCCATCCAAGAGCATCAGATTGAGGTTGGGCAGGTGCTAAAGCAAGTTCTACTCCAATCTTGCATTTGGGCAATTCAACACTGTCAGGGCACGGAGCCGAGTCGCTTGACCGTCATGCCCCGGCAGCTCGGACAGAGCATAAATCAAGCCTTCTGTCTGCATCTTTGGACGGTTCTGAAATTCCACCTCTCTTAAGCATGCATAAAAGTTTCTGTTGCTAATTCCCTTGATCCAGCTGCTGGCCATCCTTCTCATTTGGGCAAATTCCATGCTCTCAGATCCTCAAGTGAAGGAAGGTGAGCAGGGAGCTGCTTCAGAGTGTTCAGATTAGACAACCACAGCCTCTTTCAATCTGGCATGTGTACATCAGCTACTTGCTCTAACCTCTCACAATATCTCACCTCCAACCACTCCAAGGCAGGCATGTTAGCGAGAGTCTTTAACTTATAACATCCATACACATCCAACCACTTGAGAGCAGGCATGCCATGAGATAATTGCTCTAGGCTGCCACATCCTTCCACCTGCAACCAGTCCAAGTTGGGGAAGTCACCAATCGTGTTGAGTCCATCATAGCTCCGAATTTTCAAGGACTTTAGCATAGGCATGCTCGGTAATTCACACAGTGTAGGGCAGGTGTTGACCTCCAACTTCTCCAATGATTTAATTCCTATCACTGTTGCCCACAATGGGAAACATTGCAGCCGTAATGTCTGCAGCTCCACATAGTTGGTGTCCAAATACCACACAGGCCTTTCACCTTTATAATCGCAAATTCCCAAGCTCTCTATGCCATGTGGAGGTTCCAAAGCCTCCAGCAAACCCTTCTGTTCCGAAGCACTGCCCACTATGTCATTTTTTCCCACCTTGAAGTCTAATTCCACACCAATTGGCTCGTGCTTCTCCTTAAGATGTGCGTCTTAAGCTCACCGTAAATTGGTAAGCTTCCCCAAGCCTTTGGCTATAAAAAGTTTCCCAAACCTTCGGCTATAAAATTCAAACGCGTTGCATGTTCAAGCTCAAGATACCTCTAGTTGCGGAGTTCTCCCATTTCGTTGGGCAGCTCTTCAATTTTACTATGATTTAAATTCAATGTTTGCAGGTTCTAGAGTCTACCGATTGAATTGGGCAACTGTCTCACATCAGAAAGGCTAAGATCAAGTTATTTTAGAAGTGAAAGGTTTTGAATGGGAGTTTGGTAGCTCATGTATCTGACATTTCATCAAGTGGCTTTAATATAAAAAGTCATCCAGCCCTTGGCTTCAATCAAATTGCTGCTTATTTTGTCCTGTCTGTGCCTGCCATTCAAATGAATTTTCCCTTCAGTAGTGGTGTGACCCGTTTCCCTCTTCAATCTGGTGAAATACGTTTATAATAATATGGCACATAGGAAAATACTCAATCACACATTTTTTTACTAAGTTATGCTAAAGAAGAAGTTAAATTATTTAATTTACTAGCAGTTAAATAAATCTGATGGAAAGAATCCCCAACCGAAGCCTTCTACATCTCTTAGAGTTCCTCTTTTCAGGTTTGTCAGATTTCGTGTTAATGCTCTTGTTTATCTGATTTTGTAAATTTTGCATATTCAATCTTCAACTCACATTTATTTTGATATTGAATGTGACCAAATGCTGCTGCAAACAATTTGCTGGACTTTAGAGTCAAATTTGGGCTCGGTCACAAAAGTAAATATTGAATCCATTAAACCAGATCCAAACTTTGTCATAATGTTATGATCGGCATAAAGTCACATGAGAGTGTGTGTGTGTATATGTATATATATATATATATATATATATATATATAGAGAGAGAGAGAGAGAGAGAGAGATGAGCATAATATTAGCAAAAGCATTTGGCTAACGATGGTAGAACAAAAGCAGCAATTACTTGTGTCTGAATCCAACGTTCAAACCAGTTTTTTTTTTAAATTAACCGTTCACATATTATCTTAAAAATAATTTGGTAGGTGAACCAAGCTAATAATTGAGATCAAAATAAGTCTGAAACCATTTTCTCCATGCCTAATGTTATTAAGATTTTCCTTGAGTATATATATATATATTATATATATATATTATGACAATTATTGGACATGGATTGAATTTCATGACCCACATTTTTTGGTAAACTTAGAACAATTAAAACTGCTAGTTTTAAATTTTCGTGTATCCAGTTTCTCTCTAGTTTTTTTTTCCATACCTATAAATTTGTACCTTTGGAGTTCAAATGCGAAGGAAAAATTTCAAAAATCCGACTGGAATCTGGGTTACCACAGTGGCAGTGGCGAACAGCCATAAATAGTAGAGTGCTCCATGGATTTGGTACTCCATCAAGTTGTTCTACCATTGCAATTTCATGACCACACTGTTTATGTAAGAACAGTATATTATGGTTGTTAGTACAATTTAATGGTCTGCCCCCTTCTTTAATTTCTAGTTGCTGAACTTATAAGAAAGAATAAACCGTCGGTTGGCATTAGAAGTACAACGTGCCCATTGCTTAATTTGGACTATGGTGAGCCCATGTGCTCTACAAGCTGGCAAGGTATATGGCCCAATCCCTATCTTCTACGGTCACGTACAAAACACCCAGTTTCAACCACATCTTACCCAAATAAAGAAATTTTCTTTATTCCTCAGCAATCACTTCCCAATCATCTCAGCTTCAGCAGAAATACTGTTTTAGCTTTACCAAACATGAACATATTTCTTGAAAGTCCATAGGCACCAAATGACAGTGTGGAAAGTAACTTTCCAACACTTGTTGCCAGCCTCGCTTAACACTGTTGTTCTTAGCTACCATTGTCAACATCATTACTGCTAGAAAACATCATTACTGCTAGAGAGCAAGAAACCGAAAAAAGTGATCTGCATCTTCCTCTTGTCATTTATACATGAAGAACCATGCACTTCAATCATCTAAAGTAGGGAATGAGAATCTGCCTACATAAGCAATATACACAAACTTATTTTTTCTCTCTTTTATGAATCTCCCTGTTTCTCTCACCTCTTTCAATTTCTCTCCTAAAATCTCTCTTTTTATTTCTCTTCGGTTTATCTCTCACCTTTAAATATCTTTCTCTTTTGCCTGAAAATCACTTTCTCTTCGTTTCTCTTGAATTTATTTCTTTTCTGAGTCACTCTCTCTCTCGCTGTCTCTCTTCAATTTTCTCTCTTAAAATCTCTTTATCTTTCTTTCGTTAATCTCTCCCTCTCTCTCTTCTGTTTGTATCTTAAAATCTCTCATTCTCTCTGTCAATCTCTCTCTCTCTCTCCCCCCATGTTGTCTCCCTTTCTTTCTCTGCCTCCCTTTCATTTCTTTTTTACGATCTCTTTTTCTATCTCTTCGATCTCACTCTCGGCAATTTCTCTCTTAAAACATCATTTTCTCTTAATGTTATTAATCTCTCTATTTGATTTCTCCCTCTGTACCTTCCCTTCTCTTTCTTTATGATTTCTCTATGAAAATTTCTCTCCATTATTAATCTCTTTCTGTCTATCCTAGATTTGCCTCTCTCTCTCTCTCTGTGTCTCCCTCCCTCCGCCCCCCCTCTATCTCTCTCTCTCTTGTCTGTCTCTTTTAACATTATAAATAAGGTTGAACTACTATATAACTTTTATTATGAATAAGGTTGATCTTTGCTGGCTCTCTCTCTCTCTCTCTCTATACATAAATGCAACATTGATCCATGACTGCTGCTAAATAAATCCAGAAGAAAGCCTCAACCCCAATCTTCTACGTCACCTGGATCTGTACTTCACTGACAATTAAGAAGGAAAAAAAAAAGAACATTAGAGGCAAGTGCGCTCATGCAGGGGTAAGCTAATAAAATAAGAATGATATTAAAGTAAAGATGAAAAAACTTGCTAAATCACATCCTAACTAGTGTAACATGGTGCCAGATATATGTTGCCCGCAGTGGCACGTGATCACTTAATACCATTCAGTCATTTAGATCCCAATCCAGTAATCAAGAACATATTGATAGTCTTTTTTTTCCAGACTGTGATTCACTTTTTTAAATAGAAATTATTTGTTTTAATATTGTTTGCAGTAATTATTTTTCTTGCTTTAAAATATTAAAAAAAACAAATACCAATAACTTGAAAAACTTGCCAGAGTTATAGAAGAAATTAGGCAGTGCTGAGAATAATGTGAGAAGGCAAATCAGATTGTTGACTGTCCTTACGTCTCTTAGTTGTCCAATATGCAGTTTCTAGGTAGAATATTTCTTGCTTTCTTCTTATTCTTCTCCTTTCAACAGAATCTGATTAGTCAAATTTCAATTTAATTTCGCAAAGTAGAGAATCTAAATGGCATTTCATGTCCGCCTGTGATAATTCTATAAAATTCATGACCATGGCAATTTACTCTACCATCTCCTAGAGAGGAAGCCTGAGCAATACTATACCATAGTATAGTATTTGGTGCAGCCAGACACTGTCAGGCCGTACCTAAAAAGACAGGTTATGCACAGGACCTGGCCAAGCCTAGCTTGGTATGGGTAGGCTAGGTCGCACCAGGCTGTACCGGGGCCACAACGCAAGCCTGGCTTAACCAGGTATGGCCCCGGCCGGCCTGGCTCAACAGGTCTTGCCTCCTTAGGATATGCCAGTGGCCGGCCTGTTTCTGGCCAGGCCATTCTAGGCCTGTCTGTGGCTAGCCAAGCTACGCCTGCAGCTAGGCTTACAGCCAGACAAAACAAGCCATGTGGCTGGCCTGAAGCACATTTTTAGGTCTGTTGTCTGCCACTCAGCTAGACCTAGCTTGCTGGGTGCTTGGGAATAGCTTGCCCTTGGCACAGTCAAACTCTCGCTCAATTTTTTGAACAATTTTAACCTTATTAGGGAATTATGTAATTTGAAGCTAATAATAACTAATTAATAACTAATTATACTTAGCTAACTCAGCCAGGCCTAGCTTGCTGGGTGCTTGGGAATAGCTTGCCCTTGGCACAGTCAAACTCTCGCTCAATTTTTGAACAATTTTAACCTTATTAGGGAGTTATGTAATTTGAAGCTAATAATAACTAATTAATAACTAATTAACTTAAAAAAAAGACTAAAATGCCATTCGGTCTTTTTCATCTATAAATAATCATTGTTTCCACCTTCTAATACATCATCAACCCCTTGGAGCCCTCTCTCTTTGTAAATACTTTTTCATTTCTACCTTCTAATATGCCTGACAACCCCTTGGAGTCTTCCCTCTCCTACTCCAAACTTTCTTCTTATCCTATTTTCACTTTAATATCTCTCTTCAGTGCTTCCTCATTTTCAATCTTGCAGTATTTCTTCTTCTTCAATTTTTATAATCGAGGAGCTCATGAAAGGCTCTTGTCTACTTTCTTCAACTCATTGGAGTCCTCATTTGATGACCTTATTTGGTAGTGGAAGCAAAGAAGTGATTTATTCTTCGACTTTATCAAGGTATGTTGATCTTTTCTATTTTTTTTTACTTTTTGGTTTCATGTCAAGCCAATTAATCCATAGAGATTGATTCGGAGAGAGAAGGATTTTTCTTAAAGCTATGGGAGTATGAACAATGCAAGTTTGTCTTTTTAATTCTCTCTTTCTGTATTTTCTTAAATATCTGTCTTTTCAACTACTTCTTTTTTTTGAAACTATCTCTATTTTTTTAATTCTCTCTCTTTCAAATATCTTTCTCTCTCCCACTCTTTCTTTTAGGTTGCTCTCTCTTTAACCTCTCCAATTTTTACTTTCCTCTTCATTTTGCTCTTTCTTTCAATCTCTATCTTTTCCTTTTTTGAACTTCCCTTTCTCACTCTTTTTATTTCTTTCTTTGTTTTTTTTTGTTCTCCCTCTTCTTTAACTAATCTCTCATTTTTTTTTCTAGTTTTTGTCTCTCTTTTATTAATCTCTCTTGTTAATGTCTCTCTTTAAATCTTTCTCTTTTGGAGTGATTACTATACTTTAAGCTCCTTGCTTAAATCCAAAGATATGTTGACAAAGAAAGGGTGTGATGTAAATGGAGACATGGCTACTGATGAACATTACACATGCCATTTTATATGGAGCAAATATTAAGATAAGTTGGACCGATAACCTATTGTACAATAAGAGATCCTGTGCACCCAAATTTAAATATGGAGCAGATATTTGAATCTTGTGGAATGCATCAGGGATCCACTCCCACCAAAAAAAAAAAAATGGACGGCTAGAAGGAAACCCATCAGTAAAAATTCGGTTGACGAGTTAACGACGGTGACAATGAAAAGCGTCATGTTGATTGATGACATGTCCATGGGCATCTATAAAGACTAGATATTTACCAACTATTATGGGAACCATCAGTATTGAAATGAGTATCACTAACGTCTAATGAGAACCATCATTGCTTATTGAATCACTAATGTTCGATTCCGCTGTCACTAATGGTGAGTCTTCCCTTAAACGTGTAGACAACCATTGTTTACTGAGTTATCTTGAGCACATCAATAAATATACAACTTTTACGAACCGCGTATCAATGCCATCAGTATTTATCTAGGTGACGTTGTTTCTTCTGTCAGCATATGTTTAAAAGCTTGCTCACAGTTTCTCATGATATATCTTCCTTTATGACTGATGGTTTTTCGTCTTCCATCAATGAACACTTATCCTTATTTTTCTGTTGCAATCAGGGGCTTGAGACAACTTGTGTTAAGGTCCCCAAGGTAGATACTAAATGTACAAAGGTAGATATGCTCATAGATAGCGTAAATCAAATTATAGCTTCACTTGTGGGATCATTCGGTTAAGTTTCAAATATATTTTCTATTAAAATCATGCATACCATTTCTTGTAACATATTTTACTTGTTCTATGCAACTTTGCCGCCTGATTTACGCCATTGATAAGTATAGATGAAATTTGAAGTCTAGATTATTGGACTTCGTTTCATGTTTTGAATATTATTACCAACACCATTGGAATATCTAAGATGGGCTACATGTATCAAAAAATTTGTTACACTTATTCATACATATGTACTTGTTATTAAGGATAATATCAATTCATTAGTCTGTTAATCAATAATATGTTCTGTATAATACATTGATTGCATTTTGTTCTGTTATTGATATCGTGCAAGGTTTTTTTGTATTCCTATTTTCCAGGTTGTACATGATATAGTATAATATAAAACATATTACAACCTTTTACTGACAGGTATCTCACATCAGTAAAAGTGCAATCTAGCATCCATAAAATAGCTATTACTGACAGGAAGCAATTGTCAATATTAAATATTAATTTTTTTGGTGGGTATTTCCGTTAGTAAAAAGTGCACTGACGGTAGCCAGTCGTTACTATATCTGGTACACTGTAGTGACAGCTGCGGGTGTGTCAGTAAATCCTTAGCAATACAAGATGGCCACGATTTTCAGTGTAAGTGCACAAATGACTGACTGATGTAAGCAAGCGTCGCTACCCCATGCAATACACTAACAGCAACAGCCATTAGTATAATTCGACATCTACTAATGGTCTAGTGGACCCCGTCATTGAAATATTTAGTAGCACAATCTACACTCATGGATCCTGACGTCCATCAATAAAATTATTAATGGTGGTCTAGACATTTTTAATTGACGTTTTTTTAAATGTCAATAATGTTTTCTTTTTGATGATCCAAGCCTTAGGATGCCAATAAATTGGATTTGGACCATATGTATCGTTTTATAATGTCCAGTTACCGATGCAAACTGACCAGCAGTAGGCTCCCATGTTTTATTAAGAACGGGATGAAATTGGAAACTATACACAAACTATAAATGTCCGATTTATTGGATATGGTCCACCTATTTCAAAACGAATTCAAATGTGGCAACATTTCAATCTAACTTTTGTATTCATAATCAGAATTTTATATGAATTTGACTTTTTAATTAGCATTCTCTATACAAATCAAGCTTCTAAATAAACAACTAATCATTTCAAACCACAGTAGTTGATATTTTAAGAATCGACTTCCAAAATACATGGATATCAGATAGATATTTGTTTAAAATTGAACATAAATTTAAATCAAATCAAATATTGACTGACTCAAAAAACTCAAGCTGGAGCTCAACTTGACGATACAACATCGAGCTCGAACCCAACTTATTTAGCTTCTTATGCTAAATATGTACTGTTTCTTTTAACTCGTTTAGTTAGTACTCGTTTAACATGATGTCCCCATGATTGGGATTAGGATCAGGATCGCTGGGACTCATACAAATCTAGTTCAGCTGTTGTTTTTCAACAGACTCTGTTTGACAGAACCATGAGCTCAGTACTAAGTGTGAAAGGTCTCTCTAACGATAGCAACAAATTAAGATCAAGTGGCACTAGCCAGGCAAGGTTGGTTCAGACCAATTACATGGCCAGGCTAGATTTTCTAGCTAGTCTTTCTAGCAATTTGCTTTCATGTTGGCTTTCTTGATTTCATACACATAAAGCTGCAGTTGAGGGTTTAAAAGAAGAAATCCAACATTTTTCGCACAGTGGTAAAAATGTACAGTTCATTAAGTACCTCGGTTGTTGCTGTGGCTTATATATATGTACATAAATATATATGTGTGTGTGTGTGTGTGTGTCTGTATAACAGTAGAACTCGACCCCATTTGCAATCTGCTTGCCGACAGAAGGACAGCAAGTTGTAGAAATTAAAGGAAAATAAGAGAGGAAAGCTTCAGCTTTGGAAGCTTTTGTGATTAGTGTGTGAAGGGTGTGGAATAGTTGGGTCTGATTTTAACCCAGATGTTTATCTTGAACAAATTTAAGTGTTTTTTCTTTTTGACGAAAATAAAGTTCATGCAATGCACGGGATTGTTTGCCAATTATGTATTGTGGTCCATACCGCTGTCTACAAACTACAAAGTCTATTTTTTTCTTTTCATTTTTGCTTGGATCTTGATGGCTGGGGCGAGCCAGGCGTGTTATACATTCACTTGCTGTCACTGAATTTTGGCCATATTATAATCAAGTAAATTGCTGAGAAACATGTGATCCAGCAGGGCCTGCTTCCTCATAAAACAACCGATGCCAAAAGCCTCATATGGACATGTTGGTGTGATTTCTTAGAATCTTACACTTTGGAAAAAGTTTTATAATTTCAATGCTTTCATATATCCATCTGAGTTAAAAAACACACTGTAAAATGCATGAATTATAAATTATTCAACTATAAGCAGTTTCCAATTTTTTTTCAAACATCTCATATAATTTTGAAGAAATGTGTATAGCAAGTGCATCTTCTTAAAAGTTAAGAATGTAGGCACATTTTCAGACTACGGGTTTGTGTTTTAAATTTATGAAGATCATCATATTAATGGCCTAAATGTGAAAACCTTTGAAGGCCGCTCAAATAATGGCCAACTTGGGATTTTATCATATCAGCTAATAAATCAGGGCCTTTGTGCATCAATTGATGGATTGAAAACAAAATAATATTTAAAATTGTTTTTAAAAATTTTCTTAAAGGAAAAAGGTAACTTTAGTATCTGTACAGATTCAAGCCAAAAAAGGACATTGCCTTCTATTTGGCCCAAATAGCATCAGATTTATCATTTATACATGGTACCTGCTGGTATTCACAAAATTGATCTTTGTTTTCAATTACAAAAAAAAAAATCATAGAGTTGGTCATCAATTTGAGGAAGTTAAAAGAGGTAGACAAGACTCCGTTGATGCATAAAAGGTATGCCAGTTCAGTTCAACAACACTTCAATTTACCGGACCGAAATCAAACAAGAGGGAGAGGGAGAGGGAGAAAGAAGAGGCAATGAATGGAAACACACATATTTAACCAAAATAATTAATTAGAATTTGTCACTAATTTTCAGTAACATTATCTATATATGTCTAGTCTTTCCCCAAGATGGTCCGTTAACTCCTGCGGCAGATGGAGTGCTGGACATGAGTCGATTGTCAACATTGAAGGTTGGAGAGGCAGGCGATCTGTTGCTGTGCATCGGTGGGACATGTAGTTTCATTTTGTTGTTGTTGGGGAGTAATATTATTCACGTTCACCAGAGACTTCAGATTGGGGAAATCCCAAAGCGATAGCCCTCTCAGTTTCGGGAGGCATTGCCAGTGGCCTCCCAAGCTAATGTCCTTAGAGAAAGAGTGTAGGTGAAATTCCTCCAGTTGAGAGAAACCCCACACCCACTGGGGCACCCTTCCCCATTTGACCTCCTCATCAACATTATTGCCTCTCAAATACAGACATGTAAGGGAGGGTAGAAATGTGGGTACTTGTGATGGCAATGGCGATGGCAGTAGTACTGCTGATTCTGAATCCAACCCCAACTCAATGAGGTTACGTAGTTGCTAAAGCAATTTCCATCACAATCTTGCACTTGGGCAATTCTGAATCCAACCCCAACTCAATGAAGTTAGGTAGTTGCTCAAGCAATTTCCATCCCAATCTTGCACTATCAATGAGGTTAGGGAGCTGCTTCAAAATGTTCAGGTCAGACAACCACAACCTCCTTACAGCTGGCATGTGATCATCAGCTACTTGCTCTACCCTACCACATCCCTTCACCTCCAACGACTCCAATGCAGGCATGTTAGCGAGTCTTCAGCTTTTCACATCTAACGACTCCAATGCAGGCAAGTCACCAATCGTGTTGAGCCCATCACACTCCCAAATCTCCAAGGACTTCAGCAAAGGCATGCTCCGTAATTCACACAATGTTGGGCAGTCGCTGACCCCCAATTCTTCCAATGATTTAGTTCCTATCACTGTTGCCCTTGATGGGCAACTTAGCAGCCATACTGTTCGCAGCTTCCCATAATTCGTGTCCGAATACCATGCAGGCCTATCTCCTGTATAACACCAAATTTCCAACCTCTCTATGCCATGTGGAGGTTTCAAAGCCTCCAGCAAACCCTTCTGTTCAGAAGCACTACCAACTTTATCATCCTCTCGCACCTCGAAGTCAAATTTCACCTTAATTAGTTCATTCTTCTCCTTAAGCTCTGCTTTCTGTGCATCAATTACTTTCACCCTTCCCCCACCCAAACCTTCTATTTACAATTCCCCCTTTAGTTTATTCAAGTCTTTTATTTCCTTAATATTGCATCCTCTTGTATCCCCCTTGTCATCGCATACCATAAACCTATGCAAGGTTCGTAAATTAGTAAGCTTCTCCAAGCCTTCAGCTACAAATCCCAATTCTCTGCATCTTTCAGGCAAAGATACCTCAAGTTGCACACTTCGCCTATTTCCTTGGGCAACTCTCCAATTCTGCTATTACTTAATCCAATGTTTGCAGGTTACGGAGTCTGCCGATTGAACTGGGCAACCGCCTCACATGAGAATGGCTTTGATCCAAATATTTTAGAAGTGCAAGGTCTTCAATGGACTTTGGCAGCTCATCGATCTGACATTCCCTCAATGACAACACTCTCAACTACTTGAAATTGGCTAAGTCTTTAGTATAAACCAAAGGCAACTCACTCATAATATTGTGCACAACTTATTTGCTGCTCTTCAGGCATTACGCTTTTGCACTTCTGCATTGTCGACACCATTGGTTAGCAGTCACTTCCACATCAATGGCTTTCTTTTGGTCAATCAATCCATGTGCCATCCATTGCATGACCAATCTATCCATTTTTATCTCATGATCCTTTGGATAAATGCAGCAATATAAAAACAAATCTTCAAATAATGTGCCAAGTCATCGTAGCTCAGCATGAGACCAGGAAGAACGCTACCACATATTTCAGAGGATGATGATGTTGAGGAAGGCATCTTCCATTCCCAGATCTCACTCTTCTCATCGGTTTCCCAGTCGTCTTTCGTCTTCATTTTTGTACCCATTAAGGATCCTACCGTCTGAACAACAAGTGGCAACCCATCACATTTCGCCACTATTTTCTCCCCAATACGTTTCAAATGGTGACATTTGTGGCAATTTATGAATTTTAGCACCAATCTCTTGGGAGACTTCTACCTTTCTATTGGTGATCAAAATCTTGCTTTCCTTTGCACCTCCCAACAGGATGGCTGCTAAGTCTCCCCACCACCCATCTAATTCACATAGATCATCTAAGATCAATAAGAACTTTCTCTTTGACAGCTTACTCCGTAATCGTGTGCACAAATCACACAAGGAAGTGGTACCCTTAAGTTCTCTGACCGATTCCTTGCATATCTTTTTCATCAAACCCATACGATTTGGCTTCTCTGAAACACAAACCCACCACCTGCGGTTCCCAAACTGTTCTTTGACTTCATTAAAAACCATTTTTGCAATAGTTGTTTTCCCAATCCCACCTTGACCTACAATGGATACAATAGAAACACCATCTTTTCCGAGCGCACTACTCTCATTGAAGCCATCAAACAAGAGTTCTTTTACTTTCTCTTTATATAAAATAAAGCAAATAAAGCAAAAAAAAGTAGTTGTGATATATATTTAATCCATAATATCTACCAGTAAAAGAGACAGTGACGAGAACATCATTTTCTTTACGATGGACAAAGGGTATTCATACAAACTAAAAGCAAAAAAAAAAAAAAAAAAAAAAGAAGACAGTTATGAAATGAATTTAATCCAAAGCATCCAGCAGTCAAAAAGACAGTGATAAGAGAATAATTTTAATTACAACAGACCCAGAAGAATGGCTGCAAGGTGCATGACAATGACACTGGACTGCTTAATTGGATGCCGGTTTTAAGCACTAAAAGAGTGCACTGCTCATTCATTGAAGAAGAAGCCCCTTTGACCCTTCTCTCTCTCTCTCTCTGTGTGTGTGTGTGTGTGTGTTTTCATTCCATATGGTGACTTCAACTGATTTGGTGACATAGCTTCCTTTTATTGCTGGAACATTGCCTAATTTCCATCCTTTGCCTGTCTGTGCAATTTATGGAGCAAGTTTGCTTAGCTTAACAACAAATGCATGGCGTGAAGCAGCAACCACAGTACTTTATATCTATTTCTTCAAACTTCCATCTGGCATTCCCTAATTCGTTTTCTTCTACTTTACTTCATATGTGTCAATGCATGCACGCATGCATCTGTTTATGTGTGTGTGAGAGAAAGAGAGATTGAAAAACAGACAAGTCAGAGTGAGAGAAAAAAAGGAAACAGTTGAGTGACCAAAAAGGAGTCCACCCATGAGGAATGAGATTCCTTCACCAAAGAAATATTGTCTCAGAGACCCTAACCACCTAAACTTTTCATGTTGACATGACACCCCTAAACTTTTTCCCCTCTCTATGTATCTTAAACTTCTTCTATATTCAACATTAATGGCACAACAAGGTTTAAATACCAAGTCAATAATAGATGGTAGAATTTCACTTTCTATTTCTAGCTGAAAATAAGTCCTTCACCTCATTCCCCACACTAATTTTGAAGTTCTTGACGTTTGAAATATACTGTTGTGCATCATCTTCATTCCTACGTTCAGTTAGCTGGTACCACAATTTTTTTGAAGCAGAAAGCACTCTCTTGCTTGGGAGTCAAGAGCAAACATTTCTTTAGGAGTACAAACGTTATTACACATTACTGTTAGTTGGTTGAATCAGTTCATGTGATTGAACCACATTCCCATTGTGTTCCCAACTTATACATGTTGTGCCACTTTATTACACACACACACACACACACATATACATATATATAAATATAAAATATGAGAAATAGTAACTAGCATTTGGGTCAAATGGCTGCCCATCCATTAGCAATGACTTTCTTGACCAAGAGTAGTACACCTAATTAAAGGTACAACATACAATTCTTGATTGATATTCAAATTTGGTCATCCGGAATAAGGGGACAGACACATTTTTAGCTCTTAAGGACTCATATCACTGCACACCAGCTTAACAACAGTTAATTTCCCATGTGCCACATGCCCAATTCTACCTGCAAAATTGGAAAAAGTGGTCACTCGGTTTGTGTGAAAATTGGAAAAAGTGATCACTCGGTTTGTGTGCATGCCTCAGGTGGGAACATTAAAAATTCTTTTACAATTATGAACAAAGTAAACAAGCACCTTTTTCACCCAAAGTAAATCTTCCCTCCTACATTTTCTCTTTTTTAACTTGGGTATCTTTCTTACTGCAAATACGTGAAAAGATAAAAGATTTACCTGAAGAAGAGAAAGGAACTGCAACTAAACAGAAAGATGCAGATCTGAAACGGGTGCAGTTGGTACACCCTTTTGACTTCAGGGAGGGTGCATGCACTGCCATTCAGGGACCTGTGGTTATAGCCTCTACTGGGGTTCAGGCAAGGTAAACACCGTGGCTGTTAGGGGTATCAATCATTTTTAATAGTCACAATTAATGCCGTGGCTGTTGCATAGAACAAAGTGGTGATGACCAACCTGTTCCATTCACGTAAATGACCATGGCCGTTGTGTAAACGCACAAGCTGCAGACTGATACAGCTGCTCACCGGATGAAGGAAATTGTGAAGATCATGCCAGCTCAACGAATGAAGAAAATCATGAAGATCATGACAAATCAAACAAAAAGGCAACTATACCCGTTAGATTTGGAGTGATAAATCAAGGAAGAACACCTCACGAGGCAGGGAATCTAGGCAAGAAAAGTGTCAATGTATCCTCATCAAAGGAGAAAGAAATGATTATAGAAACTAGAAATTTAAGGAAGGATTGTTTGAATTTTAAACAAATCTGTAACAATCCCTCCAAGAAACATGCATAAATTATCTCATCAAGGGAACCTCATATCCATCATTTTTCTTGGTGTGAGAGACAGTGGACGTATGATTCTTTTTAATCCGAACCACTTAAAATTTTAGTCTTGAATTTTTCCTTTCATGGTATCAGAGCATAGTTCCGTGAGGATTAAAGATTTCTCCATGGCTTCCGGTGCATCCTCTTCGTCCTTCATGGCAGCTAAGTATCCATATCCTTCAACGGTTAATGTTGCAAATTTTATCTCTTTCAAAATCTCTGACAAGAATTACTTGCTTTGGAAAACCCAAATGCTTGGGCTGATTGGAAGCCAAGACATGATAGGTTTTATTGATGGACAAATCTCCAAACCGACCTCTACCATTGAAATTGTTGAAAATGGTGAGGCCCGTTCTGTCCCAAATCCAGAATTCTTTGCCTGGAAAAAATCAGACCGACTTCTTAGAGGGTGGATCACTGGATCACTCTCAGAAGAAGTGCTAGGTCTTGTGGTTGGACTCCAAAGCTCTGCTGAAGTCTGGAATGCTCTTATAATGGTCTTTGCTAGAGAATCAAAAGACTGAGAATTTCTGTTGAACAGAAAATTGCAGACTTTTCAAAAGCAAGATAAAACTGTTACTGAGTATATAAGCTCAAGCCTAGCTGAGATTGCCATCTCCACTCAAGCTTTTAGCTGCGGGTTTGAAGATTCGACCAGAGCTCAAGCTGACTTCAAGAACAGCCCTCTCAATAGAAAGGGAGGAGCTTTCATTACGTTGACCAACACATAGTTGGATTTGTTGTGCAACTGAACACATTGACCAATACATAGTTGGTCCAAATCCCTCAAATATGAAAAAGTAATTAGGCCTTACTCGTGAAACGATTGACGGATTTGATCAGACCAATACTCTATTTGCTGGCCAGCAGGTAAACTTTTTCTGAACTAAGTGCAATTCTTTACACTGGGCATTATAATAGCCTTTATATTGTGCAAGTTAGAATGATCTAAAATTTGTTCTTTCTTCCATTACAAAAAATCCACGTTTAGCTGACAGTGATTTATCGACATGACAAAACAGTTACTAAAGATCAGTTATTTACTAATGTGGCAAAACCATCAGTAGAATTACGGAGTTCATTTACCGATGGTTTAGTACTACCTGTAAAGGTTCAGACTTTATTGACACCAGGGGCGGAGCCAGGATTTTTTTCAAGGGCAGGCCAAACGGTCCGCAGGTCGGGCCAAAAGGAGTGACAGGTCGGGCCATACTAAAAAAAATTGTTTTTTCAATATAAAAACAAAAAATCCTACGCTCACCCGGGCCATGGTCCAGGTGGGCCCCCCTCCCTCTGCCCCTGATTGACACGATATGTAAACATATACTGCGGTTGACATATCTGTCAGTGAAAGCTTCGACGACACCATCTACACTAAGAGATTCCATGCGCAGTCAGTAATACTTATTCCGACGGTTTTCTAACTTTTATTGGCATTTTCTGGCGTTAGTAAAACTTGTTTTTTTTTTGTTTTTGGCTCCTAACTGGTCATTTTCAGCTGCAGCAAATTTGTCTCCATGCCGTATTGGTGTATCAAGATGGCAACATGGATACCGGGACACACCAGGGTATTTACTTTCACTTGATTTTTTTCCAAGGTAATTTTCCTGCCTCCAAAACTAAAGCACAACACAGATAGCCATATTGATTATGATATCATCACTTAATTGCTATTGACATTTTTATTCTTATTTCTTATGCAATATCTATGTAGCAGCTTCATGACAAGTTGTTTCTCGGTATTTTTCCTTTCAAAGAAGTTAAAAAAAGCTACTCAATGATAAGACTGCTCAAGTTTTAAAATGTACTTTTAACCCTCAGCAGGTTAAGTACTTGATACGGAACTGCATTTTTATGCGAAAAATGCTTTCTTAAAGCTTCTTTTTATGGTGTCTCAATCATCTTTCAACCTAAACGTCCTTCAAGTTATATATATTTTTTAAATCTTTAACTTTCATTTACTTGATTTTGTTTATGCAAACACTTAATTAACATGAGATTTTTGTACAATATTTGATTTTTCAAAATCTGAAGTCATCTGGATATTGGGTTAAATCAAGAGTACACATACTGTCAAAGAATGAATGCCAAGCAAGATTGGTTGATGACAGGTGAAGCGACAGTCTCCGATACAGTAGGAGGTCATCTGTTACAATTAAATATGGAACAGATTGGAATGCAACCACAGGACTCATATATCCAGATTAATTAAAAGGGGCGACATGATCGGTTACTCCAAATGGTGGTCGGTGAAGGATAATTCTATGGGATAGAAATTTTTCATGAGGGGGAACGAATTAAAGTTTCAAAATTTTCAAATATCATTTTTCAAAGTTTTTATATAAGACAAGTAAAATTTTCTAAAATTTACATGTAAATTTAAAAAAAAAATTGAGGGAGGGCCAGGGCCCCTACGGGTCCCCCCTGGCTCCGCCCCTAGATAGGATGACATGGGCCATCTCCATTCTGGGGTGGCACATGTAACTATGGTTGGGGCAAGGTGGCTTATCTGATTGGGTCAGGTCAAGGCCCCTTTTAATTTCCATGCATGCTTGTCGATCAGATGCAATGTATCCTTTGCAGCAAAAGAACAAAGTCAATAATCCTTGGGTTAATCATGTCTTTGGGATTATGTCATTATCAATGGGGACTAACAAGAGTGCTGGGACCCTGCACAAGCTCACAAGATGACCAGAGCTGAGATCTATAATTGAGTGCGAGTAAGGAAGACTGGGGAGCCTTGATGTCCTCAAATATGGAAGAACCAAACTCCTATGGGAACTAGATGGGCACTTTATTTGGCTATGGCATATCTGTGGCTTCTGCCTATCTTACAAACTAATGCAAAAATGACAGTTGTGAAATGAATTTAATCCAAAGCATCTACCAGTCAAGATCCAAAATTTTGTTAGATGTTGGGTTTGAGCATACGACACATACTCTGGCGAAAGCGTGGTGTGTGTGTGTGTGTGTTTGTGTGTATGTGTTCCTGTGTACATGTATAGATTTCTCCAATTGTCAAGATGCTCCGGCCTCTCCAACACAGCCTCATGCAGATATACACAGTCAAATGGGTACTAGCATCTGCTAACAATTAATCGAGTCACATGATAGCATGTTCACGTGAAAATATTGTGCTTGTGCCATGTTTACTTTAAGTGCTTACGTTCTACTACTTATACACCTCCCTCTCTAGTAATGGATATAGATATGATTTTTATCCAATGAATATACACGGCACATATTAAAACATGTGAATGCAATAAAAATGCAAACTAGATCCAACTCCTATGTAGATATGCAAGTTTGAAACCATTTTGCCCCATTGCAAAGTAAAAATCTTATGTTATTTAAGTCGTCTATATTTTTATTATTAAAAAAAATATTTTAATTAGAAAATGACCAACTTAATATATGTTTCTCATCAAATTACTCTTAAGATCATATCTATGCGGTTAGATTGCCCAAAAATATTTTAATAATTATGTTTAATAGGTCTAGTTTTTGTCTTTTACCCAAGTGATCTGCTTTTCACCAACTTTCCTTTTATCTATATATATATATATACATATATATATACATATATATATATACATAAAGAAAGAGTGACAGCAACAGTGCACTCAGATCTGATTGTAGAATGGATCAATGATGCAGGTTCACACAGATCGGACCTTAGAATGGATCCAAGATCCATTTAGTTGGAATCTCTATTTAAATGAGCGGGTAGTTCATTTGGAGTGGGTGAAGTTGATAATTAATTGAAAACCCTAATTTTATTGTGCTTTCATTTGTACATGTTTCCTTCTTTTACATTCAATTTGTGCTCATGTTCCTCACTAGATTTGTAGTTTTCCTCAGGGAATAGAGCTTATACTTTAATTATTGCTTCTGGTGATGGAGAGAGAGAGAGAGACGAGAAAATAGGAATCCATAACAAAATTTGAGGACAAAAAGTCAACTAGATACAAAAATGAACTACAAAAATAAAATAGAAGAATAAAATACATGAGATAACAGCCCAATAAAATAAAATAAGAGAGGTGGTGAGAGAGTGGATAAGCAGCGCGGTAGAGTCACCCAGTAGCAAACGAAAGATGGTGTAGTGTCCGAATAGTAAAGTGGACATTCCCCTGGACAAAGCGTGTCACAAAATCTGGCGATGAGAAGCTGCCCCTAAAGACCCTATTGTTGCACTCTTCCCAAATGTGCCACCAAAAGCATATAAACAATAACCTCTAAATATGAACCCAGGAAAAGGCGAATAGCTACAAACAAAAGAAGACGAAACAGTGGCAAGAATACTATAGAAGAAAGGGCATGAGGTAAAGAGGTAAACCTGAGACTCAGCTGTGGCGAGGTAGATGAGACACTAGTTAGCTAAACTAATGCCAAGGTGCTATAGGTAGTCAAAAGTATTAATGTGGCCAGCAAAAAGAAACCAGACATAAGCAATGTCACGAGGAGAGGGGCTAGGGGACCAAAGGGACTGGGGTGAGAGCGATGCGGTGGAAGAAACAAAGAAGGCCAGGTACCAAGAAGAAAAAGTGAAACCACAAGAATACGAAAGAGGCCAGGATGGGGGGGGGGGTGGGGGGGTAAGTGATGGGAGGTCAACAAAGCGGAGAAAAAAGAGAAGGGCTGAAAGCTGACAGCACCAAAAGTGGGGGGTGAGGTCGAGAGGGAAATATTTCAATCACTAGGTGATGGCAGATCATACTTGGAATAGATGAAAAGGGTGATGGGAGAAAGCTCAGTTGCCAAACACCACCACCAAGAACACAATGAAGACTCACACGCCCAACTAAGGTTGGTAACCCCGGCACCCCCATGATGATGCGGAAGGGCAACCATGTCCCAATGTGCAAGCAATCTGAGGGCCGATCATCAATCCAGATAAAGCTACGAATGATCTTATCAAACATTCTCAGGACAGACACAAGAAGTCAAAAGACCATGAAAGCATGGAGGGAGACAGATGCAAGACAATGCAAAGGAAGACATCTCAGTGATAGCTGTGGGAGAGAGAGAGAGATCTTTTGTTTTGTTAACAAATCATTCTTTTTGTTTACCATTCCAATGTTCAGCCGCTGAAGATTTGATATTTTATTTTTATTTTTAGTTCTGAAATGTCTAAGGTGGCAGCTTAATGGTTCAGTTTTATTCTTTTCCTTGTTTTCTTTTCAATGGAAAACATGACTAACACTTCAAAAAGCAATAAGTTTTGCTCATGGGAGGAATGCATCAATATAAGTTGTGGCCACAATTTGATGAGCAAGAGAATCGAAGGTTAATCTTTCCATTGTTTTTAGGGTCTCTACACTTCAATAAGTTAAAAAGGTACAGAAGGTTGCATGGCAATCACCACCAGCAAGGCATATGATATTGAAGTAATGGTCAAAGCCCTGTCAGAGCATATACTTCATGTGTCTTCGCACCTCCCTCTAGCCAAGTCAATCACTACTTGCCAACTGGCATGAATATGTTATTTGGCAACCTCGTGATTCAGGCCTTCTACCAGGGGCGAAGCCAAGGGAGATGGCCCACAGGGGTTCTGCCCAACCCCTTAATTTTTTCTTTTAAATTTATATGTAAATTTTATAAAATTTTACTTGTCTTGTGTAAAAATTTGAAAAATGATATTTCAGCCCCTATCAAAATTCAGAAACTTTAATTCAGCCCCCCCTTATGAAATTTTTTTGACTCCGCCGCTACCTTCTACCATGGATTATGCGAGAAAACGTGCACCGTTAGGTCCCAGACAGCATCATACTTCGGACCTGGATGGTGAGACACTCGTTGGGCCTAGAGAAGAAGACCCATTTTAAGGGGAGTGGGTTGATGTTGTCCCGGCTTGACCTGCATCTGTCTCTCTACCCTTGAACCGGCTCCTACCTGCCACACTTGACAAGAGCCATCATACACATTCAAGGAGGCTATCTCATGGTCCAGATCTCAGTGTGGGCCCACACCCTACTCAACCTTTGCCAGCACCCACTTATTGTAGCATGTCTCTCTGCCTCAAGAAGAAGTTAACCTTGCCAGACCAGTGCCCAACTCTAGCAACAAGGCTTGGACACGGTACACAGTAAAAGAAAGAAGTACATTTTGATAATTTATTAAAAAAATGTCCTCTATAGTCTTTTTACTTTTTTTTATTTTCAATATTGTCTTTACAAATAATTTTCCTTTTCAATGTGAACTAAGGGTATTTTAGTCATTAAACCAGACTGGCACACAAAAATTATCCACCATATGGTACATATAACCAGGCTTGCAATAGGTAGCATCAAAGACTCCGTTGAAATGATTTTGTTGTTTCCTAGATTTAATGACTAGATCATTTGCCTATAACTATGACTGCTAAATGTAAGGATAGAAGTGATGTTCCAAACAAAGCCTAAGATAGCTAGTCGAATAGAGTGGTTAAGGTCCTGGGGTGGTGCAACCCGGTGGGTTCTTTGGCCTTCTCTTTTTTGCCTTGTTTGGATGGAATGAAACTTAAGGAAGTGATTAATGGATGGAAGGGCCAAGAAAGGAAAGGAATTGAAAGAAAATTGGTAGGGAAAGAAAAGAAAAGGAGAAGAAAATGAAAAAGATTATTATAAAAGCTTGTTTCGATATAAAAGAAAGGGAAAGAGATAATTTAAATTGATTTACAATAACGTCCTTAACACTTGAACTTATTATCTAACTAAAAATATTTGATTAGATGACCCGATTCAATAGTACTACATGTCTATCTCTAAAAAAAATAACAACATTGTACTTATGTTAATTTTTTTATTTAATAAAAAGTAACCAAATTAAATACTCGATGGTACTTAGCTAGAAAATTCAGTTCTTTCTTATACTTAATTTTTTTAACATTCTTTTAAATTTTTTTAACGTTACCGACTGGAACAGATTAGAAATGGGTGCTTCTACATGTGCATTCATTACTATTGCCATCTTCCCCGGTTTCGCGAAGAAAGGCAAAGAGACAAATGAAGAAACCGGTGGCCAACACTGTCGACTGGTAAACTTCAGTTCTACGAAATTGGTGGAGAGTACATAACCTGCCCAGTTTTTTTTTTTTCAAAACAAAGAAATTTATTTAGCCCATCGGAGTTGTGATCTGACCAATGACTAGAAGCACAACTTGTCCGAGCCACAAGGGAAGGCCCAGCTAGGCCCACAGGTAGCTATCAACGTCCTTGCCAAACTTATGGGACTCGTACTAATGCAGTTCAGCTGTTGTCTTTCAACAAACCCTGTTTGACAGAACCATGAGCTCAGTACTAGGTGTGAAAGGTCTCTCTAACAATAGCAACAGAGCAAGATCAAGTGGCACTAGCCAGGTAAGGTTAACTATTTGCTATCATGTTGGTTTAAAAGAAGAAATCCAACATTTTTCCTGTGGCTTATAATACATACATATATATATATATATATATATATATTATAGCAGTAGAATTCGACTGCTATCTTGATAAGTGTGTGAAGGGAGTGGAATAGTTGGGTCAGATGCTGCTGATTTTGGCCCAGAAGTTTATCTTCATCAAATTTAAGTGTTTTTTATTTTTGACGAAAGTCGATTCTTTCTTTTCATTTTTGTCCACTTGTGTGCCGCTCAGCGTACCTTCTTTAGATGCCTCGTATTTTAGCTTCTTTTTTTCTCCAAACTGTGATTAGTTTTTCTAAATAAATTATTTGATTTAAATTTTTAATGATGTCTCAGCATTAATTATTTTTCTCGCTTTACATCATTAAAAAATCAAATGCCAATATTTTAAAACACAGTGTTATAGGAGAAATTATATATATATATATATATATATATATATATATATATAATTTTATTGCAGTCAAATCATGTCAGGTTAAGTATGTTCTTTTCTTTTAATTTCATTACTGTCAAGCGAAGCTGCGCCAAACATGGGCTTGGATCTTGATGGCTGGGGTGAGCCAGACTTGAGACTTGATGGCTGGACCGAGCCCAGGTTATACATTCACATGCTGTTATTGAACTTTTGCCAATCAAGTAAATTGCTGCGAAACAGGTGACCCAGGAGGGCCTGCTTCCTTATAAAACAACCGATGCCAAAAGCCTCATATGGACTTCTTGGTGTGATTTCTTAGAATCTTACACTTTGCAAAAATTTTATAATTTCAATGCTTTCAAATATCCACTTGAATTAAAAAGACACACTATAAAATGCATGATTTATAAATTATTCGACTATAAGTAGTTTCCATATATTTTTTTCAAATGTACGCAGGTTTTTCAGATTTTGGGTATGTGTTTTAAATTTGTGAAGATGATTAAATGCATATTAATGACATAAATATGAAAAACAAAACTTTGAAGATCGCTCAAATAATGGCCAGCTTGGGATTTTATCATATCAGGTAATTAATCGGGGCCTTTGTGCATCAATTGATGGATATAAAACAAAATAATATTTGAAATTTTTTTTTAAATTTTCGTAAAGGAAAAAGGTATTTTTTATCTGTATCGATTCAAGCCAAAGGACATTGCCTTCTGTTTGACCTAAACAGCATCGCATTTATCATTTATGCAAGGTACGTGCTGGTATTCACATAATTGATTTTTGTTTTCAATTACGAAAAAAAATCAAATGAGAGAGATGGTCATCAATTTGAGCAAGTTTAAAACAGCTAGACAAGACTCTGTTGATGCATAAATTAAACAAGAGCGGCAACGAAATGACAACACACATATTTAACCAAGATAATTAATTACAATTTGTCACCGATTTTCAGTAACATTATCTATACACGTGTTATCTTTCCCCTAAAACGGTCGCTTAACTCCTGCAGCAGATGGAGTGCTGGACATGAGATAATTGTCAACATTTCAAGCTTGGAGAGGCAGGTGATCCGTTCCTGTGCATCCGTGGGACATGTTGTTTCATTTTGTTGTGGAGTAATATTATTGACGTCCACCAGAGACTTCAGATTGGGTAACTTAGAAA
Organism: Nymphaea colorata; assembly: GCF_008831285.2. Lineage (NCBI taxonomy): Eukaryota > Viridiplantae > Streptophyta > Magnoliopsida > Nymphaeales > Nymphaeaceae > Nymphaea > Nymphaea colorata. The sequence goes on along the minus strand of NC_045141.1, from coordinate 5,749,835 downwards.
GCCATAGTCTTCTCAGTTTGGGGAGGCATTGCCAGTGGCCTCCCAAGCAGATGTCCTCAGAGAAAGAGTATAGTTACAATGTCTCCAGTTGGGAGAGACCCCACACCCACTGAGGCACCCCATTGCCACTTCCATACACATGCAACGTCTCCAATTTAGGCAAGTCACCAATCGTGTTGAGCCCATCACAGTCAGAAATATTCAACGACTTCAACAAAGGCATGCTCAGCAATGCACAGAATGTTGGGCATTCTCTGACCTGCAAATTTTCCAATGATTTAATTCCTATCACAGTTGCCAGCAATGGGCAACGTTCCAGGCATAGTGTCCGCAGGTCCACATAGTTGGTGTCCAAATACCACACTGGCCTATCTCTTTCATAATCACAAATTGCCAACCTCTCTATACCATGTGGAGGTTCCAAAGCCTCCAGCAAACCCCTCTCTTCAGAAGCACTACCCACTCTGTCATCATCTCCCACCTTCAAGTACAATTCCACACCATTCAGTTCATGCCTCTCCTTGAGATGTACCTTCTTTGCATCGATCACTTTCACCCTTCCTCCCCGCAAACCTTCAATGGAAAATTCCCCCTTTAGTTTGTTCAAGTCTTTTAGTTCATTAATATTTCAACCTCTTGTCTTCCCTTTGTCATCGCATACCATAAACCTATGCAAGGTCTGTAAATTGGTAAGCTTCCCCAAGCCTTCAGCTACAAATTCCAAACACTTTGTTCCTTTCAGCCCAAGATACCTCAAGTTGCATAGTTCGCCCATTTCCTTGGGCAACTCTTCAATATCACTATGACTTAAATCCAATGGTTGCAAGTTACGGAGCCTGCCGATTGAACTGGGCAAGGGTCTCACTTTAGAATAGCTGAGATCGATATATTTTAGAACTGAAAGGTCTTCAATGGACTTTGGCAACTCATGAATATCCTGACATGCCCTCAATGACAACACCCTCAACCACTTGAAATTGGTTATGTGTTTAATATAAAACAGAGGCAAGTGTAACTTGGAACCGGAACCGGAATCCGATTTTAAGTATATAATATAAGGCAGAGGGAAGTCTGACTTGGAATCAGCCAACAATGTGCACACCTTATTTGCTGTTTCCAAGGCATTAGTCTTGTGTCCCTCTGCATCATCGTGTACACTAAGTAATGACTTATGGTGGGTGTGCTCAGTAGCGGAGGCATGGCTATATTCCCTTCCATCTATATATAAGGAAAGGTCATGCAAAATGTTATGCAACGTGAGATGAGTGCCCTCATAACCATATCAACGCGCTTTTTCAATCAAGCATCGGTTCATCAGATCATCAATGTATTGGTTTGCTGTCATTTCCACATCTATGCCTTCCTTTTCCTCTATCAATTCATGCACCAACCATTGCCAGATCAATCTCTCCCTTTCAATCTTATAATCCTTTGGATAAATGCAGCAATACACAAAACAGCTCTTTAATTAATGCGGCAACTCATCATAGCTCAGCATGAGACCTGAAAGAACTTTGCCACCGATTTCAGCTGCAGGCATCTCCCATTTCCATATCTTACTACCCTCCACGAATTTCCAGTCTTTTGTATGCATTTCTTGGTACGCATCATCGACCCTACCGTCTTAATCACAAGCAGCAACCCACCACACTTCCTTACTATTCTCTCTCCAACATCTCTGATCCTATGCAGCACCAAATCTTCTTCTGTTTGGCTTGCCTCCTTTAGAAACAACTCCCAGCTTTGGTCAAAACTAAATTCTGGTAATTCATGGACATAAGAAGCACACATCCCTTTCGATACATTTTTGCATCATTTTGTTGAGGAGTAATACTATTTGCACCCACCAGAAGACTTGACATTGGGGAAGTAAAAAAGAACTGGCTTTCTCAGTTTCGGGAGGCATTTCCTGTGGCCTCTCAAGCTGATGTTCTCAGTGAAACCACACCAACATGACCAAGTCCTATTGACTTCTATCATGTTTGCTGATAGCAGTTGCAATCTATTGATTTTTACAGATTCACTCTACTTTTGCAGGCGGAAAACATGACATAAAAAATATACAAGACCTAAATCAAACAAGGGAGAGAAAAAAGAGCTGACAAAATGCAAAAGATTCATACTTGACCAAAAAAAAATATAGTTACTATCTGTCACCAATTTTAAACACTAAAACATATCGGATAATTGTTACCTTTCCTCCAAGATAACTCCTGCGGCAGATCAAGTGCAGGACATATGTAAATACTGAAGGCTTCAGCCTACGAAACAGAAAAGGTTCTGTAACATGATACAACAACAGCTCAACCACTTTAGCCTAGGATGGGTAACCTTTCCCCAAGATGGTCTCTGAGTTCCTGCGGCAGATGGAGTGTTGGACAAAAGTAAATTACCAACTTTTCAAGCTTCGAGAGGCAGGCGATCTGTTCGTTCGCATCCGTGGGACATATTTTTGCTACTGCATCATTTTCATTTTGGTGGGTAGTAATGTCTACCAGAGACTACAGCTTGGGGAAGTATTGAAGCTCTAGGTATCTCAGTTTTGGGAGGCATTGCCAGTGGCCTCCCAAGCTGATGTCCTCATAGAAATAGTTTAGGTACAATGTCTCCAGATGGGATAGACCCCACAACCATTGAGATACCCTTTCCCAATTAGACCTCATCAACATTTGTGTCGTTCAAAACAGAGACTTGAGGGAGGGTAGAAATGTTGATACCTCTGATGGCAATGGCGATGGCTGTAGTACTGCTGAGTCTGGATCCAACCTTAACTCAATGGGGTTAGGCAGTTGCTCAAGGAATTTCAATCCCAATCTTGCACTTAGGCAACAACACACTGACAGACTTTGGAGCTGAGTCACTTGACCGTCATGCCCGGCCAGCTCCAATAGAGCATCAAGCAAGCCTTCTGTCTGCATCTTTGGACAATTCAAAAAATTTGCCTCTCTTAACCTTGGCATAGAAGTCAATGTTGTTTCCCCTAATCCATCTGCTGGCCACCCTTCCCAGTTGAGCAAACCATCCACCATCAACTCCTCAAGTAAAGGAAAGTTAACAAGACCCTTCAAGCTATTAGGTCCGTACACCTTCAACGACTTGAGAGCAGGCATGTGATGAGGTAATTGCTCTAGGCTGCAACATTCCTCCACCTTCAACGACTCCAAGGCAGGCATGCTAGCTATTTCACATAGTGCTGGGCAATTGATGACATTTAGTACTTTCAACGGGGTAATGCTTATTAGTTTTTCTCAAAAATGGCATCTTTCTGGCTTTAGTGAATGTAGCTTGGTATACTCAGTATTCAAATGCCAAGCTGGCATCTTTCCCTTATTGGAGGTTCCAATGCCTCCACCTCACCACTCTGTTCAGAAGCCTCACCCTGTTCATCATTACTCTGTTCAGAAGTACCACTCTGTTCAGAAACACCTCCAGTAGAATTCCAAACTAATTATGCCATGCTTCTCCTTAAGCAATTGTGCATTTCTTGCACAATCAATTGCTTTTCTTGTCCCCTCCAACCCTTGAGTCCCCTTTGTCATCCGTAAATTGGTAAGCTTCCCCAAGCCTTCCACTATAAATTTCAATTCTGATGTCCATTTCAGCCCAAGATATTTTACAAGTGAAAGATATTCAATGGCCTTTGACAACTCATCCATTTCGCATCCCCTCAATGACAACACCCTCAACCACTTGAAATTGGTCAAGTGTTCAATATAAACCTGCAAGTAAGAATTGGAAACAGCCAACAATGTGCACACCTTATTTGCTGTTTCCAAGGTATTATGCTTGCGTGCCTCTGCATCATGTACAACAAGTAGAGGCATTGCCATATTCCCTTCCACCTATATATAAGGCAAGGTCATGCAAAATGTGACGCAATTTGAAGTTCTTCAAATCAATTTCTTCAATCAAACACTGCCTTGTCAAATCTTCATTTTATTGGGTTGCTGTCGCTTCAACATCTATGCCTTTCTCAATCAATCCGTGTGCCACCCATTGCATGGCCAATGTCTCCCTTTCAATCTCATAATCCTTTGGAAAAATGCAGCAATACACAAAACAACTCTTCAAATAATATGGCAAGTCATCGTAGCTCAGCATGGGACTAGAAGAATACCGCCACCCATTTCAGTGGACGATGATGAGGCTTCAGGAGTCTTCCAGTCCTCTCTACTCATTTTCTTGGTGCGCATCATGGACCCCACCATCTTAATCACAAGTGGCAACCCACCACACTTCTTTACTATTCCCTCTCCAACAAATCTGATCTTATGCATCACCGAATCTTCTTCTGTTTGGCCTTCTCTTAAAACCTCCTTCACAAACGAGTACCAACTTTGGTGGAAACTAAATTCTTGAAATTCATGCATATAAAAAGCACCCATCCCCTCCGACACATATTTCTTTCTACTGGTAATCAAAATTTTTCTCCAGATTGCACCCGCCATCAATGTTCCCCCTATCTCTTTGTCCCACCATTTTACTTCCCATACATCACCTAGGACCAACAAATTTTTTTCCTTTGAGAGCTCGTTCAGTAATTGTGTGCATAAGTCAGTCAAGGAACAATTAGTGTTTTTTGCAGAACTCTTGCACACTTCCCTTAGCATCTGCCGCACCAAATCCTTATGGTTTGGCCTTTCCGAAACACAAACCCACCACCTGCGTTCCATGAACTGTTGTTCAACTTCATTAAATACCATGTTTGCAAGAGTCATCATTTTACCGATCACTCCCTTTCCAACAATGGAGATAATAGAAAACCACCCTTCTCAGTCTTACTACAAAAGTCATTCTAGGAGAGCATTTCTACTAACACCTTTTTATCATTCTCCCTGCCTATGGGCAGTTGTATACCTATGTGATCAGTTGCCTCTTTGGGGTTGACATGTTCACATTGAACAGGGTCCTTACCACACCCTTTTGGTGTTGTTTTGAGCCATCAATGTTCCCTCTACCTCTTCCTCCCACCATTCTAGTTCCCACACATCATCTAGGACCAACAAAAATTTTCCTTTAAGAGCTCATTCTGTAATTTTGTGCACAACTCACTCATGGAACAATAAGGGTTTTCTCTAGATCCCTTGCACACTTCCCTTAGTATCTGCCGCACCAAAACCTTACGGTTTCGCCTCTCCGAAACACAAACCCGCCATCTACATTTTCCAAAATGTTCTTTGACTTCTTTAAAGACCATTTTTGCAAGAGTTGTTTTGCCGATTCCACCTTTTCCTACAATAGAAATAATAGAAATACCACCCTTCTGTGCCTTACTACTTTGTATAGAGTCATTCGACCAGAGCTTTTCTACTATCACCTTTTTATCATCCTCCCTCCCTGTAGGTGGTTGTACACCCATGTGATGGGTGGTCTCTCGGGGGTTGTCATGTTCACCACGAACAGGACCCTCACTACCAATATCTCTTGGTGTTATTCCGAGCACATCCACCATTATCTTATTTTTTTCTATTTTATCAAGCTTTTGGCTGATATTTTTAATATCAATTGCAAGGTTGTAGGAAGCAGATACATGTTCCTTAAAGCAAGAGCACAGAATGGTCCAGGGCTTCCTTATCTTGTTCCATGAAGTTGTAGAATGCTTGTCCCTTTTGCAAATTGCAATTGTGCTTTGGTATCCTTCGATGATGTCCTGGGCATCATAGAAAATATCCTTCAGCTCTCTCTCCAGATCTCTGTTGCGCTCATTGCTGAAAAAGGGCTTGTGATCTGTGACTTTGAGGGCCTTCCCAAAGTATCTCAGCTTCTGCTGGAGCACCTCGAGATCATCTTTGGCATTCAAGATGAGGTCCACCTTTTCTTTCAGCAAGCTGGTTACATCCCCCAACAGAATAGAAACAGGTGTTTACACAAGGGTGTTGATTACTGTTGTCATCTCCTCCTCTGTTTTTTTCTTGGTGGAAGAAAGACCTAGCAGAGGAAGAGAACTAGAAATCTGAAAATGGAAGAAGAGGAAGATGAAGGAATGCCAAACGAATTTAGGTCCGCCATTGCTTAAATCTGAAAATGGAAGGAGAAGGAAGACAAGGAAGTGCTCTACAGGCTGGCAAGGTCCATGATTCCTGAACCACAAAGTTCTACATCACCAACACTTCCTCTTCCTCACGTTTGTCTGATTTTTCATTGTATTATGTAAAAAGCTTGGATGCATGATTTCTTTTTCGAAATCCAAAATTTTATTTAGCCCATCCTAGTTTTGTGATCTGACCATTGACTAGAAGTACAACTTGTTCGTGCATCATCCTTGCAGAAGTGGTGGTGCTGTTGCAACTTGCACGTCACCCACTCTGGGTGGGGGGATGTGAAAGGTCTCCCTAACAATAGCAAGAGTGAATGATCAAGTGGCACTAGCCACAAGTTGGCTCAGACCAATTAGATAGCCAGGGCTAGGTGTTGTTACTAGTCTTTTCAGCTATTTCCTTTCTAGTGGGCTTTCTTGATTTCTCCAAAAGGCTGCAGTTGACGGTTTAAAGCAAGTGATGCAAGAAGCAAAATCCAACAATAACTCCAAAAATAAAAAATCGTTCTTCCATCAGAAAAATAAACATTATAGGCTAAGTGCATTCATGGAGAGGTATGTAAGCGAATAGAATTTGAAAATGAAGACAAAGTCAATTTTTTTTCTTTTCATTTTTGTCATACCTTTGTCCACTTGCGTGTGGTTCAGCCTACAATCTTTAGATGCCTCATATTTTCTTTTCCTCTTAAAATCCCAATCGAGTTATCAAGAACAAATTGATATTTGCCCCTTTGCTTTTTTTTCAAACGGTCATTCATTTTCTTAAGAAATTATTTGTTTTAAATTTTTAATGTTGTCTCAGCATTAATTATTTTTCTCAACATTAAAATGTTAAAAAAATCAAATACCATTAATTTAAAAAATATGTCAGTGTTATAAGAGAAATTAGAATATAATGTACATGATGGGTATTATTGAATCTCCCAAATGAGAATGTAAATCAAGTTGTTAAGAGATCAGTGAGTCCATATGGTCTCTTATTCGTCTAATATGTAGTTTATAACTAGAATATTTCTTCTCCTTTTCTTCTTCTTACAACAGAATCTAACTAGATCAATCTAAATTTGATTCCACAAAGTAGAATAGCTAAATTGCATTTGATGTCTGTTTGTAATAATCCTATACAAAATTGACCATTTGCAATTCATTATGTCCTCACGTATGGAGAAAGCCCCAAGAGGTGTAGCGTAGTCGGTCGAACCAATGAATGTTCACTGTTAGTTCATTTATTATGAGTACTACTGCTAGAGACTGCAAAAGATAGACGTATGACACTTTAGTTGACATGTGTACTGCTCTCCACCGAGGACTGGGTTTGAAGAAAAAAGAAAGGGGCTTCGGCCGTTTAAGGGTATTCATATAAACTAAAGCAAAAAACACAGTTGTGAAATGAATTTAATCCAAACCACCAATCAGTTAAGAAAACACGGTGACAAGAGCATCATTTTCATTATGATAGGCCAAGGGTATTCGTATAAACTAAAGAAAAAAAAGGCAGTTGTCATATGAATTTAATCCATAATATCCACCAGTAAAAGAGATAAAGTGACGAGAACATCATTTTCTTTACGATAGACAAAGGGTGTTTGCAAAAACTAAAGCAAAAAAAGACAGTCATGAAATGAATTTAATCTGAAGCATCCAGCAGTCAAAAAGACAGTGATAAGAGAATAATTTTATTTACGATAGACCCAAAAGAATGGCTGCAAGGTGCTTGAACTGGCATTAAGCACTAAGAGATTGTATTCCTCGTTCATTGAGGAAGAAGCCCCTTTAACCCTTCCCATAAACTAAAGAAAAAAAAGCAGTTGGGATTTGAATTTAATCCATAATATCCACCAGTAAAAGATTTGATGCTTATCCCCTACAGGCTACTCTTTCGCCCACAGAAAGTGGCCAATTCCAGAATCGGGCAAGATTGGGCATACGCTGAAGGAACACATCGTTGGTGAATCACACCCCCTTTATTCGATGTTTATATGTTTGGATTTGAATATGAATGAAAGAAAATTTCATATCATATTCAAATTTAATTTTTCATTTCCAATTCAAGTCCGATTCAAATTCTGGTTTCATTTTTACATCTAAATCCAAATCCGACTTTTAAATACACAACTAAGATCAGAACCACATTATGATATATATATATATAATATATATATATATATATATATATATTACTATCTTTAATTCAAAAAATATGGATATTATTTATAAGATATTTACTTGAATTGAATATAGGAATCTCAATTAGATTGAATATTTGTTATAAGCTAAGTTGGAATGTGGTAAAATGCAGACACATATGCTTAGTGGGTGCAACGGGTTCAGATGGTAAGTGCAAATGCAAATTTAAATTTGATTTTTTTTTATATATCTGATCGATTTAAGTGCTTGGATAACTGATTTAAATTTGACCTTTTATCGAATCACCAAGCTTTGGAATTGCTGAATCACAAACAGGAAGTCAGAACTTTTGAAATTGCTAGTTCAAAGCCTACCATGCTCAAGTGGCCTAGCAAAGTGGCAGAGGTAGTACAATGGGGCATTTTAGCTTTATAGCCGAAATGATTTTGATTCAATGATGTTGATGGGTGCACTCAAAAACTCCCACTCACTCTAAAAATAACAATCTGTTCATCATGGAGGGCCAACCCATTTGAAAATGGAGAATCAAATCTACCTGTCCATTAAAGAAAGGAGAAAAGAAAACGAAAAAAGGACACCATGCACATGGTTGCCCTTCTACCTTTTTCTTTTTTTAAGGAAACTAGACATCATGGCTCTTTGGTAGCCAACTCTTCAAGGAAGGAATCAACAGGCTCAATCTAAGAGGTGCAAGAGCATCATTTTAATTAGGATAGACCAAGGCTATTCGTATAAACTAAAGCAAAAAAAAAGGCAGTTATGATATGAATTTAATCCATAATATCCACCTGTAATAGACACAGTGTCGAGAACATCATTTTGTTTACCATAGACAAAGGGTATTTGTACAAACTAGAGCAAAAAAAAGACAGTTATGAAATGAATTTAATCCAAAGCATCCAGCAGTCAAAAAGACGGTGATAAGAGAATAATTTTATTTACGACAGACCCAAAAGAATGGCTGCAAGATGCTTGAACTGGCTTTAGGCACTAAAAGATTGCATTGCTCATTCATTGAGGAAGAAGCCCCTTTAACCCTTCTTTCTCAGCATCATTTTCATTAGGATAGGCCAAGGGTATTTGTATAAACTAAAGCAAAAAAGGGCAGTTGTGATATGAATCTAATCCATAATATCCACCAATAAAAGAGACAAAGTGACGAGAACATCATTTTCTTTACCATAGACAAAGGGTATTCGTACAAACTAAAGCAAAAAAAAGGACAGTTATGAAATCAATTTAATCCAAAGCATCCAGCAGTAAAAAAGACAGTGATAAGAGAATAATTTTATTTATGATAGACCCAAAAGAATGGCTGCAAGGTGCTTGAACTGGCTTAAAACACCAAAAGATTGCATTATTCATTCACTGAGGAAGCCCCTTTAACACTTCTCCCTCTCTCTCTCTCTCTGTGTGTGTGCGTGTGTCTGTGTGTTCATTACATATGGTAACTTCAACTGATTTGGTGACATAGCCTCCTTTTATTGCTGGAACATTGCCTAATTTCCATTTTTTGTTTGTGTATGCAATCTATGGAGAAAGTTTGCTCAGTTTAACAACAAATGCATGCCGTGAAGCAGCAACTGCAGTACTTTCTTTCTATTTCTTCAAACTTCAATCTTCCATCTGACATTTCCTAGTTCCTGTTTTTTATGCTTTACTCTGTATGTGTCAATATGCATGCATGCATGCATGCATCTGTGTATGTGTGTGTGAGAGAAAGAGAGAGAGAGAGACAGAGCGAGAGTAAAAAACAGGACAGTTGAGTGACAAAAAAGGAGTCCACCCATGAGGAATGAGATTACTTCACCAAAGAGATATTGCCTCAGGGGCCCCAACCACCAAGAAGTTCTGGCTGGATGACATGGACCTGCACGCTTTTGCATATGGCTGCCATGTTACTCTTTGTCAAACACTTTTCATGTTGACATGACACCCCTCAATTTTTTTCCCCTCTCTATGTATCTTAAACTTGTTTTATAGTCAACGTTAATGGCACAGCAAGGTTTAAATCCCAAGTCAATAATAGATGGTAAATTTTCACTTTCTATGTCTAGCTGAAACAACAAATTCCTTCATCTAATTTCCCCACATTAATTTTGAAGTTCTTCAACTCCAGACATTTTGAGCCCACAATGCCAGCTAGCCAAACAAGTTCTGCAACATCAGCCACAGGCATCATATCTCATATAAATGGAAAATTCAAGGCCAAGATCTCACATCCAACATGTCTGTTTCAACACCGCCAAACCTTGGATTAAAACTTACATCACCAAGAGTCTACCCACTGAACATGTGTAAATAGTTGGTTATCAACGTGACTGCCCACTTTTTTTAATTTCCCTTACATGATGTCTTTATCTTCATGATCTTCAATGCGTTCATGATCTGCATGTTGTAAGCTTGGGACAAAGAATATAGAAGTCAGCATCCCGTGAAGTCTGATGTGCATCATCTTCATTCCTACGTTCAGTAGCTCGTTCCACAATTTTTTTGAAGGTGAAATTGCTCTCTTGCTTGAGAGTCTAGAGTAAACATTTCTTTAGGAGTAACAAACCTTAATACACATTACCGTTAGTTGGTTGAATCAGTTCATGTGATTGAACCGCATTCCCATAGTGTTATCAACTTATATTCTAACAATTGAACACATGTTGTGCCACTTTATTACACACAGACACAGATATATATATATATATATATATATATATATATATATATATATATATAATCAAACTGTTATAAAATATGAGAAATAGTAACTAGCATTGTGGTCAAATGGCTGTCCATCCATTAGCAATAATTTTCTTGACCAAGAGTAGTACACCTAATCAAAGTTACAACATACAGTTCTTGATTGATATTCAAATTTGGGCATCCTGAATAAGGGGACAGACAAATTTTTACCTCTTAAAGGACTCACATCACTGCACACCAGATATCAGTTTAACAACAGTTAATTTCCCATGTGCCACATGCCCAATTCTACCTGAAAAATTGGAATAAATGGTCACTCAGTTTGTGTGCATACCTCAGGCAGGAACATTAAAAATTCTTTTACAGTTATAAACAAAGTAAATAATCACCTTTTTCACCCAACGTAAATCTTCCCTCCTTTTACATTCTCTCTTTTTTAACTTGGGTATCTTTCTTACTGCAAATACATGAAAAGAAAAAAGATTTATCTGAAGAAGAGAAAGGAACTGCAACTAAACAGAAAGATGCAGATCTGAAACGGGTGCAGTTGGTACATCCTTTTCAGGGATGGTGCATGCACTGCTCTTCAGGGAGCTGTGGTTATAGCATTCCTGCCTACTGGGGTTCAAGCAAGGTAAACACCGTGGCTGTTAGGGGAACATTATAGAATATGAAAAATTTATACAGACAGACCAACAGCAGATGCCGAAATCATGCGAAAATTTTATACAGACACCACCAACAGCAGATGCCGAAATCATGCTCCCTCTTTCGCTAGATTCACACTGAACGTGAATCTAAGCTGATGAAAACCATCTCCTTCTTGTTTTGCATGGTTCACAATATAATCCTCTGCTATGTTCATCCATGTCGACAGCCTTCACACGAGAAAACAGATCGCATGTCAGGAACAGATGAAGTCAAGATGGTCCATTAACTCCTGCCGCAGATCAAGTGCAGAACAGCTGTCAATTGTCAACAATTCAAGCTTGAAGAGGCAGGCGATCTGTTTCTTTGCATCCGTGGGACATGTTGTAGCTACTGCATCATTTTGTCGGAGAGTAATGTTATTGATGTCTGCCAAGGACTTGAGATTGGGGATGTCAGAAAGGCATAGGTATCTTAGTTTCGGGGGGCATTTCCAGTAGCCTCCCAAGGTGATGTCCTCGGTGAAACCTTCCAGTAGCAATTCCTCTAGTTGGGAGAGACACCACACCCACTGGAAATGGATTGGATTTATATCAGCTTGAAAATGGATTCAACATGCATATTCTTGAATTATGACAAGTAAAAACATATCCATTCGCTGTAACAGCTTTATGCGGGTTAGGCCCCTCACCTTCATTCAAACAAGATCACCTATACAGGGAAAGGTTAGCTTTATATAAATGCTAATTTTCACAATCAGAAAAACAAAGGGTTGGCTAAACCCTCCAGATGAGCAAAAAGAGAAAACCAACTATGAGCAGCTGTTGGTCTTCACAAGATAAATTTCCCCTCTCCTTTAGATGGGCATTATGAACACACCAAAATCGACCATAGAGTTCCCTTTTTCCGCCTTCACCCTGTACTCAAAACCTTCTAAAAATCTGCTGCAAACAGCCCATGCAGCTCTGATGAGTTCTGCCATCTTGATATTGGTAACATCAATAAAAATAAGTTTTACATGCCTTCACTGATGCCGACTGGGCAGGTTGTGTGCATGATAGTGATAACACATCTAATGCACCAGCTCATGGTAACGTCCCCAAATCAGTAATCAACAATCTTAACGTCACCAAATCAGAAATCAGCAATATTAAAGGGGAACGAATCAGGCAAGAAGATAACGCACCACCAGCCAGTGCCGACGTCTCAGATCATGGTAACATAGCAGCTCATCTTCCATAAAATCAGGTGCCACCAATATTGCAGGGATACAAATCGGGCACGAGAGAAAAATGGATCTTGATAAAAATGAGAGATTTAAGGATGACGTTGAACAAAAGGAGAGAATCAAGGCGAGAGGCTGTAATCCGATTGAAAACGGTTGACTGAATTCAAATTTGAATTCATCCAAACTATGTATAAAATCGTATTGAGTAAGGGAACCAGATCATCAAAGAATTGATGACTGAGTCATGGAGTAGGATTTTTCCAAACCATGTTAATTTTTGAGTCATCTTTTTCTCCTTTCTTATTTTTTCAGATTGAAAGTCAAATTCAGGTTGCGTTGTTTTCCTTGGAGAAAATATGGTGTCCTGGCCATCATGCAAACAAAAATCTGTAGCTCTTTCTAGCACAGAAACAGAGTACAGGGCACGGGTCGAAGGAATAGTTGAATTACTGTGGCTGCAATCATTGATTAAGGAACTTGGTTTCTCATTGCAACAGGCTCCAAATTTTTGGTGCGACAACAAAGGAGCACTCAGTGCTGCAATCCAGGACAAAACATATAAAGATCAGTTTTCATTTTGTAAGAGACTGTCAGTGGAGGTGACATCCAAATACAGTTCATTCGATCCTAAGAACACCAAGCTGATTGGCTTACAAAGCCATCAAGTATTTTATCTTTTGTAAAGTGCCGAGACACTCTATGTGTAAGAGAACCAATGCACAGATTGTGGGGGTGTGTTAAGGAAGGTACTGAGGATGGTCCAGAACTTAACATCCAACTTAGAATTCTGTTCTTTTGCATATTCTCTCCTATCAGTGAATGTAATTGTGTTAGTGCTTCATGTACATTAGTTATCGTAACTGTGTAACTATTCCTGTACTGCTATCTGTGTGAATGCAAGAGACTAGTCACAAGTGTAACCAGTAAAACAGTTTTTCATTTCTCTCGCAGTTATACCATGCTTCTCCTTCGGCAATTGTTCTTTTACTGTTTTTCTAGTTCCCCTTCTTCAGTTTCTTCAATCATGCACTGATTTATCCAATCATCAATCCATTGGTCTGCTGTCACTTCCACAACTCCTTTCTTTTGGTCAAGCAATCCATGTCCCACCCATTGCATGACCAACTCAGGCCTTCCTGTCACTTAATCCTTTCGATAAATGCAGCAATATACAAAACAATTCTTCAAATAATGTGGCAAGTCATCGTAGCTCAGGATGAGACCAAGAAGAATGCTACCAGCCTACTGCATATTTCAGACGATGATCATGAGGCAGGCATCTTCGATTCCTAGATCTTACACTTATCAATGCTTTCCCAAACAGCTTTTGTCATTTTTTTTGTACGCATTAAGGACCCTACCGTCTGGACCACAGGTGGCAAACCACCACAGTTGTCCACTATCCTCTCCCCTGTAACTTTCAAATTGTGACTCACCAATTCATTTTCTTCTTTTGATGCCACATCCAGAAACAAGCTCCAGCTTTCTTCGGAAATCATTTCTGGTATTTTATGCATTTTAGCGCCAATCCCTTGGGAGGCTTCTACCTTTCTACTAGTGATCAAAATCTTTATTTCCTTTGAAACCACCGCAGGATTCCTTTGCTTTCTGGTAATATACTAAAACTGCTGTCTGAAAACAATTATTGGACATGGATTGAATTTCATGACCCTCATATTCTGATAAATTCAGAACAATGAAAACTGCTAATTTTAAATTCTCATGTACCCAGTCTCTCTTTATTTTCGTACCTATAAATTTGTAGCATTCGAGTTTGAAGAAGTTTTATATTTAAAAAACTCAGCTGAAAACTGGGTTATTCAATTGGGCTGTAGGAACAGCCATAACAGTAGAGTGCTCCATGGATTTGGTTCTCCAAGATGTAGTTGTACGATCGCAATTTCGTGTCTACATAGAACCATTGATTTAATTTAAGTTAAGAAGTTTGTTTAAAACATAAATTCACATGTTTTATTGTCACATCCTACAAGTCTACTTCCTTTGAATTTAGAAAAAAAAAAACGTATGTTATAAGAATATATATATATATATATATATATATATATATAGATCGAGATAGAGGGAGAGAAAAAGAGGAGGTGAAATCTTCTGGCCATCTTGCCCTTTGTCCTATCATGGCCATCTTTTTTTTTCAAATCTGTGCCCAAAGATTATATATATATATATATATGCATGGGAATATTGCAGTTACCTCGGGTGGCTGATGACCCTTCAGAAATGTAGTTATTCATAATCATATTTTGAAAGGACATTCTAAAGTGTGTAGTACTCGACAATGAAATTACATTTATTTAATTTCTTGTTGCTAATTTTATAAAAAATAAACTCATGAGTGGGCATCAGAAGTTTAGCTGCCTACCACTTAGTTTGGAATGTGGTGAGCCCATGTGCCCTAGGCGAGATCCATAATTACGGCTAAATAAATCTGAAAAAAATCCCCCAACCCTAATCTTCCATGTCACCTTAATTTCCAATCTATCAGGCTAAGGTCAGCGAGATGTTTTGCATTTTGTGCCATGATACACACCTTGAGTAATGAACTCTTGACCTGCTTTAATTTGAAGGTCTTGAGTTTGATCCCGGCTGGTCTACAAGGCCCGTGTTTGCTCAACATGCGCTATTTGACACACCAGGTTGGGACTACTAGTCTGTCATTGATAAAGAGCAAAACATGATTAAACATGTTGATTGACAGTAGGTTATCACAACAAAGGATAATGAGATTAGATAACAGGTGCAGTATCAACCCAATTACAATTGGCATTTAAAAGAAAGCGTCTATGGACTTGGGATGGTGGCTCATGGGGTGGCCGCCCTCTGTCATCGGATCTTATAATGGATCCAAGATACAATTAGTTAGGATGCTCTATTTAAATGAACGGATAGTTCATTTGGAGCAGGTGAAGATGACAACTAATTGAAAACTTTAAATTTATTTTGCTTTCATTTGTACATGTTTCCTTCTTTTAAATTCAATTTGTGCTCTTGTTCTTCACTAAACTTGTAGTTTTCGTCAGGGAATAGAGCTTATACTTTAATTACTGCTTCGGAGAGAGAGAGAGGTCCTTTGTCTTCTCAACAAATCTTTCAGTTTGTTTACCGTTCCAACATTCAGCGGCTCAAGATTTGATCTTTTATGTTTATTTTCAGTTCTGAAATGTCTAAGGTGGTGGCTTAATGGTTCAGTTTTATTCTTTTCCTTGTTTTCTTTTCAATGGAAAACCTGATTAACACTACAGAAAAAAAAAACAATAGTTTTACCATGGGAGGAATGCATCAAATAATAGTGTTACCATGGGAGTAATGCATCAGTAGAAATTGCAATGCCGTCTTGTAGCCACAATTTGATGAGTACAAGAATCCGAAGGTTAAACTTTACCTTTTGTACTCTTCACCTTGTAAAAGCAATTGACAATGGCATCGTCAGTTATGGTAACAATTCCAAATACATCATCTTTGAAGTAGAAAATCAATTTGTCTACGTTCCAATAACCTTTCTTAAACTTTGAGAGGTAGGAAATCTGTTCCTACATTTCATGGGTGAACGACGTCCACCAAGGGCTTGAGCTTGGGTGAACAAGAAAGCCACAAGTACCTCAGTTTCTCAACTTTGCCATGGCCTCCCAAACTACAAAAAGGAACAACGTATCCTGGTGTGTCTCTACTGAGCGGGAAAATATTAACTAATATCAAACTAGAGGTGGAACCAGGAATGTTTTGTTGCAAGAGCCAAACTATGGTTTCAAAATCTTAACAATTTTCAAAATTTTCACTTGTGTTAAACTAACATTTTGGAAATATACATATAAATTTTTGAATTTTTTGAATCAAAGAGTGGGGGTTGGGGGTGGGGCTGGGCTGGGGTGAGGCTCCGGCCCAGCACCAAGCCCATTTCATTTCATCAAGCACGAGAACACTCATCCTAGAATCTTCATAACATTCCATCACACACAGAGGCGGAGGGAAGGAGGAGCCGGCAGGGCCTTGGCCCCCCCTCAGATTTTAAAACTTTAAAAATTTATATGAAAGTCTAAAAAATTTTAGTTTAATATATAAAAAATTTGAAAATTTCTATTTTGGCCTCTGTTAAAATTTTGAAACTATAGTTTGGCCCCTGCGACAAAAAATTCCTGGTTCCGCCACTGATCACACATGCCTCATAACTAGAATGGGGACAACGGTTCCCATTCCAGTGATTCCTTGAAAAAAATTTCTGGAAATAAGTTACCAGTTAAAGGTTTTCAGAGGATCAAACTATACATAAAAGACAAATCTAAATGGGTAAAATTATTCAATGGTACATACTTTTAATCAACTATGCCCTTTTAAGTACTCACTGCGCGTGGTCTGTATGTAACTTTATCAACCATGTCTTTCTCGTCTCTCATTTGTCTTGTCCATATTTCTTTGTTGCTGTTGAAGATACAAGCAGGGGTAGAGTCAAGAGTTTTTCATTAGGAGCCGAATTATAGTTTCAAAATTTTTAACAACAGAAAAAATAATTTTTTTTTAATTTTTATATCAGAAATTTTTGTAAAAATTTACATGTAAATTTTTTTTGAGGTCTAAATACCAGCGATTGGAGATCATAAAATCGGGCAAGACGAGTTCAGCTTGGACTTGTTGGAAAATCAGTGATCCTCTGCCTCGAGTTTCGAACAAGTGAACACGGGGGAAGACCCTCAGGATTTGAGGTCCATAGATTTAGTATGGGACCTTTCTCACCAATCTTAATTAGATCAAGTTTTTGCTAATGTATGAAGTTTGATCTTAATTATGCATATATTAGTTTGATTTAAGATCCTTAGTTTGAGATTTTGCTTCGTTTTGTTTCATAAAAAGTTGGTCTATACCCATAAGAGGCTGCTTACATCTTGCTTACTGTTTCATTGTTCCTCGGTTTATGCAGAGCAATTCAACCTGGTGGAGTAACAAACTTTTCATTGCTCCTTTTCTATGCAAAGAACCAATTTCTTCTCTCTTACCTTCAGTAGGAACTAAAGGAGAGCACATAGTTGGTAAACTCGTGGCTCAGATTCGGATCGGTTGAAGACTGGGTTATGGGGTCAGAGAGTGGACTCGGCAACTTGGCTGGGTTATATCATAAATTTTTATTGTGCATATTTTCAATAGTTAATAAATGAAAGAGGTGAGTCTGTTGAGACTTCATATTTGATTTTATCATCAAATAAAAATAAATGACATGTAATATGAGTATGTGCGTATATTTAGTAAAGTATACTACATTTCACAATTCAAAAATACAAATTCAGTATTAACCAATGCACAATAAAATAGAAAACGTACTTAGTTGACATCCCAGCTAACTCGGCGGGCTTTGACTCGCAATAAAGGGACGATCCAAGCTGACTTGGGCAAGTACTCTTTGCAATACTCCATTCAGATCTCTCAAGTCCTCAGAGCTTCCATTTGATCTTCCTACCGACCTGTACTCCATGTTCTATTCCCTGGACATTTTCTCTTCCCCTTTTGTAAACACCTCAAATTTTTCCAAAATTTTTGAAGATCCAAAACCCAAGTTCAGATCCAAATCGAGCATTTCAGATCCAAAATCCGAATCACGTTTGAAACGACAAAATTTGAGCGTCGCGCATGCATGGACGAAAATGTGTTTTTAAACGCAAGTTGCACGCTTGAGTGAGGCGACAACCAACTAAACCAAAATTGGATTTGCAGCGAGTTTGGAATCGCTCAAAATGGAGTCGACCACGCATTTGTAACAAAAAAAAAACCATTTCAATAATTTTATTTTATGAACAACATTTATTTATTTTATATTTTATTAAATTTAAATTAAAAAAAATTATGACCTCACGCTTTGGCAACCGTGCGATCGCGCGGACACGCGATCGAACCCCTTTCCCCTCTCATTTTGACAAAAAAACCACTCTTTATGGGGCATTTTTGACCATTTTTAGTGGGCATTAGCCCTGCCCACATCAGAAAATGTTTTCTTGCAGGCCTAATGGCCAATCCCACCTATATTTCTTTTACAAAAAAATTGAAAATAGGTCAAAATTAGTTGAAATTCCTTGAAAATGTTATAAAATTTTAAAAAAATTTGAATTTTGGGTTTTGGCTCCAAAATCCTTTATAAATACCCCCCACATCCCCCCTCTTGGGCAAGAGTTAGCCCTTGGAAAAACTCTAGTGTATTCTCACTTAAAGACTTAGAGTTTTTCCCTTAGCTCTCTCTCTCCCTCTTCCTCTTTCCATTTCTCTTCTTTCTCTCCAACTTGGAGCAAGCTACAACTCTCTTGGAGACATCATCTTCATTATTTTGGAGATTATTTCAAGGTAAGTCCAAGATAATTTCAAGTATGGTTGTTCATTTTCTTAAGTTATTTCTTATTAGAGGTATGTAATCATCATCCCTCTGATTTCTCTCTTATTTTCTTTCTTTTCATCTTCATCTCTCCATGACCAAAAGAGATAGCACTCAACTTCTTTTTATAGACAAGAGGCTATGCTCAAGTGCACCAAGAGTATGGAAAGATGAGATGATCTTTCATTTCATGATTGAATCATGTTTTCTCTTTTATTGAATATAGCATTGTTTTTTTTCTTCATTTTCTTCTCATCTTCATCTCATGACAAAAAGAAATATCACTCAACCTCTTTTTAGAGAAAAGATGCTATGCTCAAGTGCAACACTCAATCTTGAATGTAGCATTGTGTTTCTTTCTTCCTTTTCTTCTCATCTTCGTCTCTACATAGCCAAAGGAGATAACACTCAATCTCTTCTTAGAGATAAGAGGCTATGCTCAAGTGTACCAGGGGAATGAAAAGATGAGATGATCTTTCATTTTATAGTTATTTATGCCCTCTCTCCTAGTTGAATCTTTCTCTTCCCATCATCCTCTCTCTCTCTCTCTCTTTCCTTCCTTAAATATTGTCTATATATCATCCACGCATAGTTGCTTGGATTTCCCTTTTATATGTGAACATATGGTGAGAATGAGAGTGTGGTTAGGGGTTTTTTATTTTTATCTTCATATCAACTTTTGAGGTTGGGACTTGTCCAACCCGAGGAAAACCCTCACAAAAATATACATGTTAATGTGCATTTGTATGTCATTTTGTGCTAGTTTCCTTTCTAATCATCCAATTAGGTACCCTAATGAGTGCCTCGTTATATTGCTTGATTTTCTTTCATACCCACCGGTGGAAGAAAAATATCCCTTGTGACAAAAAATAACATCCATATTTATATAAATCATATTTTCTAAAACATTTTTAAAAGAAACCTTCTAATGCGGCCTTAGCGACTTAGCTTAGACTCTTGCATGAGTCCAAGCTCTCCTCCGGCTCACATTAAACTTGAAGTTGGTAATTTTAAGCTATTCCTTGATTTCTAAACTTGTGAAGGCACACATGTATATACATATTATATATATCCATGTGCGCATAATGATCTCCTCATCTTTCACTCTCTATGCTTTCATTTTCTATTTTACAAATTTTCATATGTGCATGAATGTGTATGCATATGTGCTCTATTTCCTCTCTTTCAAACATTTTATTCCTCTTTTCAAGACAAATATCTTCCCTTACAGAATTTCCTATACATTCCCATATATATGTATGTATATTTTTCTTTTCCTTTTCAAATCAATACATCTTTTTCTCTTAAGCTTTTATATATGTGTTAATGTGACGAATGTACACATATGTGCATGTCTTTCTCTATCTCTCTCTCTTTCTTTTCATTAGAGTGTTTTATCTCTTGTATTCTTTTTAACATTCTCTTCTCATGATTTTTTTTATTTACCGACTTCATTAAGACCACAAACCAAGTAATGACCCAATATTGGAATCTTGCTTGATGGTCTACAATCCAATCTCCTTTCAAAAAAAAACTTTTCCTTCTTACATACGAAATTATAAAAACAAAAATCTTAGTTGTATGTTGTGGTAGGAATGAATTTAGATGAATGTTGTGGTAAGAATGTTTTACATTCTTCCAATCATATAGGATGAATGTATCCATGCCTTCACCTTCACTCAATATCACTTATGATCACAAACACACTCCAAAGAACTTAAGCAAGATGAGATGAAGCTCTAACTGGGTGGTAACTGAATTAGAACAAAATCTCAAACCTACTTAAAGTCTTAAGAGAACACTAAAATGACTTCAAAATGATTTCTCAAACTTTCCAAAGGATATTTTCCAATTTTAGTGTTTCCCAAAATATTTCACATTCTCAAGCAACTCTTCAAGAGTCTTTTTAAAAGTTTGAAACATCAAACTTTCAATATTTTTCTAAACCGCATATAGAATAAAAAAGATGTTTAAGTTAAAACAAATGCACCAATAATAAACATAGCCCTTGGTTGATTACCCCCGGTAAAGGCGCCG
Source organism: Nymphaea colorata (assembly GCF_008831285.2). Lineage (NCBI taxonomy): Eukaryota > Viridiplantae > Streptophyta > Magnoliopsida > Nymphaeales > Nymphaeaceae > Nymphaea > Nymphaea colorata. The sequence continues at coordinate 5,728,673 of NC_045141.1, read as the reverse complement.
GGAATGGTTGATCATCGTGCCGATGGGCGAGTCCCTTTCTTTCTTATTTCAAAACAAAACCTTATTTTTCTGGAGCACTCCAAAACCAATGAAAATTTTGGGATGCAAACACCTTTCTTCCTTTCCCCAATTTTTCTAGTTTCCCCAATGATTTAGTCAGAGGCATTAGGAAATTGACACATAAAGATGATGCTCCACCTTGATGTGGAACTCAGGAAAGCACACAGCTGAAGGTTGATAGAAAAAAAACAAAAAGGTGAAAAAAAAAATCACAAAAAGATGAAGAAGGAGCTAGGCATTTGCCTGGGCTTGTTAGGGTCCTTCCCTTTCCCTTTCTTAGCAGCTCTCTTCCAGCTCCGTCGCTCCCAGAGACCTTCATCTTTGTTCCCATCCTGAAATCACAAGTTACTCCATCTGATCTCCCAAAAACCTCAAAAAAAACCATAGGAAAACAAAATCTGATTTCCTTATGGTGGGCAATGGTGCTACCTTGTGTCGAGTTCCAGACAAGGAAGAGATTTATGGATTTTTTTTGTTTTTTTGGCTTCCCTCCTTTATTGCCTTCTCAATCATCTTGAGACTCTTCATTTCTTTGCGGTCTTCTTCGTTGATTTGATCCTTGTGTGAAATTTTTGGAATAAGTTTTTTATTTCTTTCATAAATTTCCATTTCTGTATTTCTTCACTCCTATCAATGGCTTTTGTGATTGCAATCGGATTTGGTGTTCTTTTCCCTTGTTGCAATCGATTTTTTTCTCCGACCTGCTGAGTATATGTTGATTGATTATTAAAATTGGATGAAACCAAAGCGGATTGAGCCGATGGATGAAAGCAGCTATGCTCTTCCGCCGTTCTTTCCCATCCCAATGTATAAAAACAAATTCAAAATTAGCATACAAATTCATGAGATCACGATGCATAAAAGCTTCATGAGTAAAAAAAAACCATAATTTTACTTCTTAAAAATATGTTTAAAAATGTGACCTTTTTAAACAACAAAAATTTGGTTGAACACGCCTATGAGCTGATTGTTCGCACCCACTTATCACGGCGTGGGTTGGGAAGTTTGCAAGTGAAGCAGGAAAAATGAAGTTTTTCTTGAAAATAGATTTTAAGTGAAAGGGAACCTCCCTTGCCACCATTAATGGGGGTAATCGATATGAGATCTGAATTTTCTCAAGCTTGACAAGTTGTTTGTTTTTCTGCAACATGTTGAGGATTGGAATTCAGATTTTTAAAGTTCATTTCAAGCAAAGACTTGGATTTGATTGAAAATATTTCTGTACTTTAAAAGTTTGAAGATTGGGAGTTCATCCTTGAAAAGTAATTTTTTAATTAATCATTGATTTTTAGCAATTGAGCCTTGAGTTGATCCCAAAAATTGCAATTTAGAAATGGAAATTGAGAATCAGAATATTGGATTTTGAATCAAATTGGGGATTGGGTAAATTTGAAGCTTTGTTCTTGAAACTAGGATCTTGGAATTGAAAATTGAAAGTTTGACCTAGACTTTAGAATTATAAAGACAGTTTGGAATTTTAGGGTTTGAAATGTGACTTGAAAATTCTTGGAAGCCTTGGACCCAGAATTCTGTTTAGAAGCGAAAATTGAATTTGGAAAAATTGGATTGAATAGTTCAAGTCTAGCTGAAATTTTTGAGAATTGGATCTTTGAGATTGAAATTTTGGGTTCAGAATGGTTGGAACTCGACCAATTCAGAATTTTTGAAAACATCTTTGGTTTTAAGGTTTTGATATTTGGATCAAGTTTAGGTATTTTGAGAGATTTGATTTGATTAGGTTGGTTTTGATCTTGAAATGAGATTAGAAAATTGGAAATTGAGAGAACAAGTCTAGTTTTAGGAGAATTTTCCTGATTGGAAAAATTGGAATTTCGATTTTTTTTTTGAATTTTATTCAAGGTTATGAAAATTTGTTTCAGTAGATTTTTGGATTTGAAAATCGGTTTGATTTTGAGAAATATCCAATGGAATCATTTTGAAAGTTCAGGTTTTATGTCCATGTTGAAAATTTTGTGCTTCTGCGTCAAAATAAGCAAGGTGGTCAAGTTTTTGTCATAATATGACTTAATCATGGTAGCAACTCCAACATGATTCACCAAGATTTTAGTGAATATTAGGGGGTGCATTCATGAAGTGAGTCCATGTATGTATGAAATAAACTATATGATATTCATGCTTGACTTTATTTCTCTCCATGCATAATTAAATTTGATCTCACATACACATAGGTCCATCATGGAGGTGGAAAATACATAGATCTCACATACAAAAGGAATTCATTTGTTTAAAAATTTGGATGAATTGAGCTTTGACAGATTTTCTCTTTGGGTAGCAATATCAATTTTGTGAACTCCTCTAGGATGAAACATTTTGAAAAATTGATTCTTGAATTTTGATTTTGGAAATAGCTTGACTATATTGATTTTGGAAAATGGCATGATTTTGGGAGATGGTTGGATTTTTTGAAATAGGTATTGCCGAATGGGTTTTGTAGAAAATTGAACTTCTTTTGTCATTTTGGACTTGATCAAAGTCTTTGTTAATTGCTGATTTTCAAAATCATGGTAATTTCTGAAAATTTCACCAACACACTAGACAGAAGTGTCGGTGTAAGGTATCATTGGCATGACCTAAACATAGGTAAACATTGACTATTATCAACGTCCTCTCACATCGGAAATAATCTATTATTTCGAACATGCTAGTGGCCTGCGATAAGAACTCTACTGACAGCAGGACAGTCCATTGGTAAAATATGACTTTTCATCCATTTAAATAATTTGGTGGACACTTGATGAGTGGCTAAAAAGGCTGGGGACGAGAAACATTCAAATATCTAAATAAAATAGTCAAATAATCAAAATAATATTCTACGAATAAGTGTACTTGAATTAGAGTGGTTCAAATTTGATACGAAAATCCGGCCACAAGCGCTGGAATCCGGTGATAACAAAAATTAGGGTAAAATGGGGGTTTTGTAATTGTGTAGACATTTTATATAAATTACTAAATCAAGTTGAAGGTACTAAGGTGAACAAACATTGTTCCAAAATTTCACGTTGAAACCTGATTCCTGGCTTGCCGCAACAACCATGGAGAGCCTCCATGATCCACCTTGGCTAAAGTTTAAACAAGGGCACTTGCAGAGTGATCTAGGGACAGTCATCATCTCTTGGCTATGAGGGAACCCTTTACAAGCAGATGACAAGGTCAGCAGTCTGCTCTCACCTATGCAGGGGCAGAGCCAAGGGGGGCCCACAAGGGCCTTGGCCCCTCTTAAAAAAAAAAAAAAATTTACAAGTAAATTTTAGAAATTTTCACTTGTCTTATATAAAAATTTTGAAAAATTATATTTCGGCGCGTGTCAAAATTTAAAAACTTTAATTCGGTCCCCCTCATAAAAAAATTTCTAGCTCCACCCCAGTACTTGGTAGCTTCAACCACCACCAGGAAGGCATACGAGATTGAAGTAATGGTCAAATCCCTGTCTGAGCATCCTTCATGCTTCTTCGCGCCTCCCTGTAGCCAAGCAATCATTACTTACCGACTGGCATGATATTTGCAGGCCTTCTTCCATGGATTATGCAAGAAGACATGCAGCGTTAGATCCTAGAGAGCACGATACTTGGGACTTGGATGGTGGGAGGCCGACTCATTGGTCCTTGCGAACTAGTCCCATTTTAAAGGGAGTGGGTTGATGTTGTCCCCACTTAACTTGCATCTGTCACTCTACCCTTGAACCGTCTCCTACCTGCCACACTTGACAAGAGCCATCATACATGTGGTTTTCCTGTCTTTTTCATATTTTTTTCAATTTTTTCAAAATTTTTAAAAAGTTGCCATATATTTTTTTTGTATTTTTTGTATTTTATTTTTCATTCTCAACGTATTATTAGATAGAAAGACCTCGCTGTTTAAAAAGAAAAACGATATTCGTGTTTATGGTAGAAACCTAATTTTGGATATATAAAAAACAAGTTAAGAATTGACAACTTTGGTTTGAAATTGAATAGAGTTGAAAAGTGGCAAAGGGAAATAAGGTACCGGTTACACCAATAAAAAGTCTGCTCCATGCAAACGGCCGTGCTGCTGGACATAGAACTGTGAATCCAACACTTTCCAAAGCAGTAAACCTTCAACTCCTCTTCATGCACGTACCGGACAGGCATGGCTATCACCAGTTGCTTAATATATATATACATATATATATATATATATATATATATATATTAAGCAACTGGTAATATCCATGACTACCATTTATGTATCTCCAAAATTTAAAAATTAAGGTAAAAACAGAATTCCGTTAGCATTTGCATGGATCAAGCATCTATTGTATGGAAATTTAACAGTTCAACCAAGTAGTTGCTTATGCATAGTACCTCGTTTAGAAATGGTTTCTCGGTTATGCTGGAACTTTTGAATTCAAGAAAGAACTTCAGGATTAATTTGAGGCACGTAATGCATCCTGCTGCTGCTA